>NW_006922747.1:59318-92826 GCF_000298275.1 Orycteropus afer afer
AATAAAAGTTGTATAATTTTATTATAATTAAGGTTTTGTTTAGTAATGGATTGGCAAGATTTATGAAAAGTTAACAGTTAGCTCTCAAATGCACAAATAAAGTAAAAGATTTCAGTATTCTCTCTTATAATAGTTGATAGAAAAAGTTCATAGAAAAAGATTAAAGACATAGGAGACTGGAACAATCTTATAAATCAAATTTATCTAAATAACATTTTTAGAAAAATATGGTCAACTTCAGCCAAGTACCCATTTTTCCATATGTGTAAAAGCCACTGCTTGGAAGGAAGGTTGGGCAATCTGCTTCCATAGTGATGCCGCCTCGGAAACCCAAGGAGGGTTCGCTATGAGTAGAATCTGACTCAATGGCAGTGAGTTTATAAAAAATATTATCATGATAGACTAAAAACCATGAAAGAGGAAAAAAAAATGGAAAATAGGACTTTACTAAAATTAAAAAAAAAAATTTCTCTCAAAAAAATAAAATAAAGGTATGGAAGAAGAAACAACAGATAGGGAGAAAATATTTGCAGTCTATATAAAAGAAAGATCAAGTATCCAAAATATACAAAGAATACTTGAAACTCAACAATTAGAAAAAAGCTTTATTAAAAATTGGGCCCAAATTCTGCTTAGACACATCACCAAGAATATATTTAGCAATAACTCATAACTATTCAAAATATTCATAACAATGAAGTGGTCAAAACAAAGATTGTGAAGATAGTAGAAACTACTGGCTACTTCAAATGAAAAGAAGGAGAATATGCAAATAACACCAATAAGAAATGAAATAGGTGAAAACAGAACCAACTGAAAGAAAGTGGATAATAACAGAATTCTATGAAGAACTGTACTCCAACAAATTTGAAGACCTAGAAGAAATGGACAAATTTCTATCAATATCCTACCTACCCAAAATAAAACAATCTGTGCTAGACAATTTGGACAAACTCATCACAGAAGAAGAAAGTCCCAACAAGAAAAGACCCAGCCCAGATAGCTTCTCTGGTGAAATCTAGCAAAGATTCAGAGAAGAACTGACACTAATTCTATTCACTAGTCTAGAACATAGAAAATAATGGGGTACTACTGATATCATTTTACAAGCATAACTTTGATATAAACATTAGGGAAAACCACCACTAAAAAATAAAATCATAAACTGATATCCCTCATGAAGATAGATGCAAAAATTCTCAACAAAACGCCAGCCAATAGAATCCAGCAACATATCAAAAAAATAATACATCATGACCAAGTGAAATTCATACTAGGTATGCAATGATGGTTCACTTTATAAAAACCATCAGTGTAATCCACCATATAAATTAAACAACAGAAAAGAACCATATGACCTGTCAATAGATGAAGAGCAAGCATTTGACAAAATCCAAAAGCCATTATTGATAAAAAAGAAAATACTCATCAAAATAAGAGTAGATAGAAAATCCCTCAGCTTAATTAAATGCATATACATAAAGATAATTGCTAACATTATTCTCAGTGGAGAAAGACTGAAACATTGTCCTTGTGATCAGGAACCAGACAAGGATGCCTTTTGTCACTACTCCTATTCAATATTGTATTGGAAGTCCTAGACAGAGCAATAATGCAAGGAAAGGAAATAAAAGACATCCAAATTTACAAAGTAAAATTATCTCTATTTGCAAATGATATGATGCTATAGAATATCCCACGGACTCAACCTAAGGAAGACTATAGGAACTCATAGAAAGATTCAGCAAAGGGTGCAAGATCAAAAGACAAAAATTTCAGTCTGCTATCAAAGAGAACTCTGAAAATAATACCATTTACAATAACCACCCAAAAGATGAAGTATTTAGGAATAAATTTAAATAGAGATGCAAAAGTCCTATACAAAGTAAGCTACAAAACACTACTACAAGAAAGCAAATGAGACCCCATAATTGGAAGAATATACTATGATCATGAATAGGAAGACTTAACATTATGAATATGTCAATACTATCCAAGGCAATCTACAGATATAATGCATTCCTGATCCAGATTCCATCACCATTATTAAAAGAGATGGAAAAACTAATCACCAATTTTACATGGAAAGGGCCAAGACCTCAGATATGCAAAGCACTTCCAAAGAAGAAAAACAAAGCCAGAGCCCTCATACCACCTGATCTTAAAACCTACTATACAGCCACAGTAGTCAAAAAACACTGGTATTGGTGCAATGACAGACACATAGACCAAAGAAACATAATTGAGAATGTAGAAATAAATCCACCCACCCGTGGACAATTGATCTTTGAAAAAAGACTACATCCATTAAACGGGCAAGAAATAGTCTCTTTAATGATCAGTGCTTGTAAACTGACTATTCATTTGCAGAAAAATGAACCAGGATCCATATCTTTCACTGTATACAAAAACTAAGTCAAGCTGGATCAAAGACCTAAATGTAAATCCTAAAATTATAAAGATGTTTAAAAAAAATAGAGGCAAATTTAGCGTCCTAATAAATGTTATAAATATACTATCAAGTATAACTGAAAATGTGCAAACAGTAGAAACAAATCAGATGGCTGGGACCTCCTAAAGGTTAAACATTTATGTGCATCAAAAGACTTCATGAAAGGAATAAAAAAGAGAACCTACTCACTGGGGAAAAAATTGGGACAATGATATATCAGACAAGGGACTAATCTCTAAATCTTATAGAAAAGTCTAACACTTCAACAACAAAAAGACAAACAATCCAATTAAAAAATAGGCAGAAGACATGAGCAGACACTTCACCAAAGAAGATGTTCAGACAGCTAACAAAGAAATGAAGAAATGCTTGGAAGCGTTAGCCATTAAAGAGTTGCAAATAAAGTAAAAACTGAGATGTCACCTTACCACGGCATTAGTAGTAAATTTCAAACACAGAAAACAGCAAATATTGAGGAGAGTATGGAGAGCCTAGAATCTTCATGCATTGTTGATAGGACTGTAAAATGGTACAACCAATGTGGAAAGCAGTAAAGTGCTTCCTTAAGAATTGGACATAGAAATACCATATGATTCAACAATGCCACTATTAGATGTATGTCCTAAGAAATAAGAGCCATGACACAAACAGATATACACACATCAACATTCACCTCAGCATCATTCACATGAGCAAAAAATGAAAACAACATAAATGTCCACGAACAGATAAATGTGTAAACAAACTATGGTACATACATGTAATGGGAATCTTTGACATGGTAAAAAGAATGGTGACAAACCTTGGAAACATCTCATAGCATGCATGAAACTAGAGGACATTACACTGAGTGAAATAGTCAATCACAAATATTGTATAAGACTATAATTATTGTAAGTCAAGAAAAGTGTGAACAAATAATCTTAGAAGCTGTACTGCAGGAAAAAGAACATGACATCAGGATTAGAAGAAGATTCATTAGCAACTTGTGATATGTAGATGCCACAGCCTTTCTTGCTGAAAGTGAATAGGACTTGAAGCACTTACTGATGAAGATCACAGACTATAGACTTCAGCATGGATTACACCTCAACATGAAGAAAACACAACTGGACCAAAAACAACATCATGATAAATGGAGTGAGGATTGAAGTCGTCAAAGATTTTATTTTATGTGGATTCACAAGTAACACTCATGGAAGCAGCAGTGAAGAAATCAAATGTTATATTGCACTGGGAAAATCTGCTGTAAAAGACATCTTTAAAGTGTTAAAGAGCAAAAATGTCATTTTGAAGACTAAGGTGCACCTCAATCAAGCCATGGTATTTTCAACCACCTCATACACATGTGAAAGCTGGACAATGAATAAGGAAGACCAAAGATGAATTGATGAATCTTGGAAACAGCTCTTTGAATTGTAGTGTTGGCAAAGAATACTGAAAATATCATGGACTGCCAGAATGAACAAATCTATCTGGAAAGAAGTGCAGCTGGGGTGCTCCTTAGAAGTAAAATTGCCAGATTTTGTGTCACCTACTTTGGTCATGTGGTCAGAAGGGACCCGTCCTGGAGAAGGATATCATGCTTGGTAAAGTGGTGGGGCAGAGAAAAAGAGGGAGACCCTCAGTGAGATGGGTTGACTCCATGGCTGAAACAATAGGCTCAAGAATAGTAAGGATAGTGAGGATGGCACGGGGTGGAACGATATTTCATTCTGGTGTCACAGGGTCGCTATGAAGTGGATTCAACTCAACAGCACCTAAAAACATAGTAGAGCATACAGGGGCAAAGTTATAAAAACTTCTCAGCCATAACTAAATATCTTGAGGGAATGAGTCACTGGTCATAGGGGCTCAGGACCATAGTCTCAGGGGATATTGAGGCCAATTGGCATAAAACGGTCCACAAAGATAGAGTTCCACATCCTACTTTGATGACTGGTGAGTGGAGTCTTAAAAACTTGTGCAGTCATCTAAAATGCAGCTGTCTGTCTCTCCCTGTCTGGAGCAAAGAAGAGTGAAGAAAATCAAAGATGCTAGGAAACCATTAGTCCAAAGTACTAATGGATCACATGAACCCAAGCTTCCATGACGTTGAGACCAGAAGTAGATGGTGCCTTGCTACCACTGCTGACTACTCTGAAAGAAATCATAATAGGAGGCCATGGATAGAGTAGAAGAAAAATATGGGACAAAACTCAAAATCATAAAGAAGACCAGACTTACTTATCTGATAGAGACTGGTGAGACCCTGAGACCATGGACCTTAGACACCCTTCAAGCCTAGAGCTGAGTTCACTCCTGGGCTCAACTTTCAGCTAAATGATAGACAGGTATATGAGGTGAACGATAATACCAAAAAGGCAGGCACTCATTAGAAAAAAATGAGATCAAAGGGCAGCATTTGCCCACCAATGAAGTTAAGAAGGCAGAAAGGGAGAGGAAAAAAGGACAAAGAGAAATGGCAAACACAAGAAGGAAGTGGGAAGAGGGCTCCTACACTTTCAATGTCATAAAGCAAACTATGTAAGAATTGTTCAATGGAAAACCAAAATACTTTGCCAACTTTTACACACATTACAATTTAAAAAAAAAGTTTATAAAAACAACACGCAAAACAGAAAGGTCTCCAAAACTTGGAAATTAAACAATACACTTTAAAATAACACAGAGATTAAAAAGGAAGTCACAAGAAATATTTAAAAAATTATGAGATAAAATAGCAATTCAACAAAATTTGTGAGACATATTCAAAGTAGTGTTTAGAGGAAAATTTATGGCATTAAGTACATGTATTAGAAAAGAGTAAATAAATCTAAAAGCAATAATCTAAATTTCCATGTTAGGAAGTGTTTTGTTTACCTAGTGCCACTCTAACAGAAAATACCGCAAATGGATGGCTTTAACTAACAGGAATTTATTCCTTTACAGTTTTGGAGGCTACTTTAACTAACAGGAATTTATTCTCTTACAGTTTTCGAGGCTAAGAGTCCAAGTTCAAAGTGCCAGGCTCCAGGTGTTGGGTTATGGAAAATAAATACATAAATAATCTAGATATACACTTTTTACAATTTACAAAAATCACCTCAAAATATATCATAAGCATAAATGTAAAATTTATGTTTATTGTTTAGATACAAAGATTGTAAAATTTTCAGAAGAAAACATAGGAGAAAATCTTAATGGTCTTGGGTTTTTAAATACAAAATCAGAAGAACAAATCATGAACAAAAAAGAAAGTTGGACTTTATTATAATTAAAAACATCTCTCAAAAAAAAAAAATTGAGGGAATGGAAAATAAGCAATAGATAGAAAATATTTACAAACTTTTTCAAATAAAGGGTTTATATCCTCCACATACACAAGTTGAAAGACAACAATAAGAAAATAAAAAACCCACTAAAAATTGGGCAAAAAATCCAGACAGACACATCACTAAAAAAGATATACAGAGCCTCCTTGGGTTTCAGAAGCAGTATCATTATGGAAGTAGATTGCCCAGTCTTCCTTCTGAGGAGTGCTGGTAGGTTTGAACCACCAGCCTCCTGGTTAGCAGTCAAGTGCCTTAGGCACTATGCCACCAGAACTCCCAGATGCCAAATAAGCATATACAAATGGGCCATTATCACTTGTTATTAAGCAATTAAAAGTTATAATAAGTTAGATTCCACTATGTACTGTTGATATTAGAATGTCCATTAGAGAATGAAGGAGAATCAGCCTCATAGGAACTTCAACAATGGCTGCTGGCTTTCCTCAGACAGCACCATGGGGCATGCTTGCTCAGCATTCTTCCTGATATTTTCCTGAGGAAACATCTTGAAGAGAGTCCAAACACTCCTATATATACCCTTTAGTAGACCTATGTCCAATGATTAAGCACTCCGCTGCTTACCTAATGGTAGAAGTTCAAACCAACATAGCAACTCCTGGTAATCTACTCCCATAAAGACTACAGCCTAGGAAATCCTGTTGAACAGTTCTACTCTGTCACACAGGGTCACCACGATAGCCTCAGAAACCCTATGGAGCAGCTCTCCTCTGTCACACTGAGTTGCTATGAGTCAAAGTTGACTAGATTGGCACAAAACGACAACTACAATCCATAAGACCCTCACATTCTCTTGCTAGTCAGCACTCTACACTTAGCAAATTGTTAAACATTTCTAGATTAATCTTCAATCTTTTTTAAGCTTTATATAGTGTCAAGGTAGTCTCTGCCACAGAAAAAACAACTATTTGTGTCCTTCCTACTGACACTTTTCCCTCTAGATTTACCTTAGGTTTTTGCCCTGCATACTTAATTCTTTCACATCTCTAAGGAAAATCATTATGTTTCAGGGTTTCCAGGTTTTTATCTAGTTGTAAGTATGAGAGTGATATTCCTTTCATTTCTCTATATCTATACCTAGAAAAGAGTTCTTTAGTTATTTTTAAATAATTCTTAGACATCACAAATAATATCTTGCAAGGTCACCTAACTAAAAACCTTTTAGTTTAAATGCTGAGTGTGTTCCTTTGTGCTCATCGTCTCTGGGGAATTATTGTTTCTATTAGCTCTGGTGGTGTAATGCATAAGGCACTTGACTGCTAACCAGAAGGCTGGAGATTCAAACCCACCAGCCACTCCTCAGAAGGAAGATTGGGTAATCTACTTCCATAGCGATACTGCCTTGGAAACCCAAGGAAGGGTTGCTATGAGTTGGATCTGACTCCATGGCTGTGAGTTTGGTTTTTGGTTTTATTCCTTTCCCTGGGAAAGAAAACCCCTAATTAGTTGAAAGTTGTTCAAGTAAAATATATATGCTGGCACTGTTGAATCTAGCTTCTTTCAAGAAAATTCACACAAGTAATGAGGTATAATAATCTGTAGATAAACTTATCTTCATTGGAGTGAGCTATAGAGAAGCAAATTAGCAGATTATTTATTAAATTACACCATTTACATCTGATGCCATTGATGTGAATATGATAGATATATTTTTCTATCATCTATTAGTTATTAACTATTAGATCACCCCACCTATGGTTACAGTTATATCTGTTTGCAAAATTCATTAAATTGCACAATTAAATGTCCTACATTTTACATTATGTAATTTGTACTGAAAAAGGATCTCTAGTGGCTTATTGGTTACTAAGCATGTGAGAGCTAGACTATGAATAAGGAAGACTGAAGAAGAGTTGATGCTTTTGAGTTGTTGTGTTGGAGAAGAATGCTATGAGTACCTTGGTCTGCTAAAAAGACTAACAAATCTGTCCTGGAAGAAGATCAGCAGGAATGCTCCTTGGAAGCAAGAAAGCCCAGACTTTGTCTCACCTACTTTGGTCATGTTGCCAGAAGGAACCATTCCCTGGAAAAGGATATCGTGCTTGGTAAAGTGGAAGGTCAATGAAGAAGGCAAAGGCCCTCTACAAGATGGATAGACACAGTGGCTGCAGCAATGGGCTCAGGTATAGCAAGGATCCTGAGGCTGGCACAAGACTGGGCAGTGTTTCATTCTGTGTATAGGATCGCTATGAGTTGGAGATGACTCGATGGCACCTAACAACAACAGTGGCTTAGTGGGAAAGGCATTTGGCTGCTAACCAGGTCAGCGGTTCAAACTCACCAACTGCTCTATGGAAGGAAGATGAGGCAATCTATTTTTGTAAAGATTTACAGCCTTGGACCCCACGGGGGGTCACTATGAGTTGGAATCGACTTGATGGTGGTGGGTTTTTTTTTTTTGGTAATCTGTACATAGGTTATCAAGGATTTAATTTTATTTGGATTCACAATCAATTCCCATGGAAGCAACAGTAAAGAAATCAAATGATGTATTGCATTGGACAAATCTGCTGTAAAAGAACTTTTCAATGTGTTCAAAATCAAAGTGTCACTTGGAGGACTACGACTCAAACCATGGTAGTTTAAATCCCCTCATATTCATAGTAAAGTTGGGTAATGAATAAGGAAGACTGAAGAAGTGATACATTTGAATCATAGTATCAGCAAAGAATGTTGGATATACCATGGAATGCCGAGTGAATAAACACATCTACTTTGGAAGAAGCAAACCAGCATGTTCTTCAGAAACAAGGATAGGGAGACTTTATCTCCTGTACTTTGGACATGCTATCAGGAAATCCCAGTGTCTGAAGAAAACATACTTAGTAAAGTAGAGTGTCAAAAAAAAAAGAGGAAGACCTTTAATGAGATGAATTGACACTGTACTCCAACATAGCAACAATTGTAAAGATGACGCAGTCCTGGACAATGCTTCATTCTGTTGCATGTAGGGTCACTATGAGTCTAAACTGGCTGATGACACTTGACAACAACAACAACAACTTGTATCTGATTGAAAATAATCAAAATATTAGAAAACACAAAGGGGCATTTCTACTATGTCATAAAAGTCTTGGTTAGCACTAAAATAAGGACAGAATATATCATGTTTTATTTTTTCTTTGATTTACTTATATAGCATATTATATTTAATATATATTTTCTTAATTGAACATTTGAGCAAAAAAATATATCATTCAATTTTATGCTGACACAAAGGGGCATTTCTACTATGTCATAAAAGTCTTGGTTAGCACTAAAATAAGGACAGAATATATCATGTTTTTATTTTTTCTTTGATTTACTTATATAGCATATTATATTTAATATATATTTTCTTAATTGAACATTTGAGTGAAAAAATGTATCATTCAATTTTATGCTGACACAAAGTTAGATCATTTTGCCTGTATGAATATTGTGTGAGTAAAGATTAATTGACGGTGCATTTAGACTTAGGTCTGATTTGTTTTGTTTTCATTAATCTTAAACTAGGATTGATAATTTCATGAAATATTTTGTATGATTCTGCCCTGCATTCTTATTCTAATTTCATACCATATGTTTATTGGTATTTTATCAAATGTGAAGGAATTGTGCTTTCAGTGAGTGACAATAAGTTATTAGTTAATTTTAAATGAGGTGAATTGAAGGGTTTAACAAATGTATTGAATTTTTAAAATGATTTCTAAGGTAGAACACAAGGAATGATTGGAAATTATTTTTTAGGGCTTCAGCAATATTGTCTTGTTTGTTCTATTTTATTGTCAAGGTGGCGTATGGATGTTTATACTTTATAGAATTAACATTAGAAAAAATGAATTAGTAACGTCCAGTATTGTTTCTGCTTATCTTTAGATTCATCTTCAGTGGAACAATTACTAATTTGCTTGGGATCTCCTGGTAAACAGGAGGTAAATTGTTTTAATTTCTACCATGCTTATACTTGAATAGAGCCTCTATTTTCTAACTCATGCAGAAGAAATGAAGACTTGAGACTTGGGCATTTAGTATGCCCATGGTAACAAGAAAACTAACCAGAAATCACGTCACATGCTTTGAAACATGTCAACCAAACTAAACCAAACTCACTGCCATTGAGTTGAATCTGACTCATAGTGATTGGTTTCCGAGGTGGTATCACTACAGAAGTAGATTGCCCAATCTTACTTCCAAGGAGTGGCTGGTGGGTTTGAGCCACCAGTCTTCTAATTAGCAGTCAAATGTCTTAGGCACTAAGCCACCAGAGCTCCCTGAAATGTACAGCTTGTTATTATTAGTACAGTGGAATTGTCCACAAACAGTAATTCAGGAACCTTCAAGTTATATATTGTAGTCTATGTCCTCTCCTTCTGCAAATACACAATAGTGTATAGGAAAATGTATAAAGTGCCCCTAAATTGGTGAAGAGAGTAAGAATGGGGTCATTATTGGACAAAATATTTCAATAACTTTTGCAAGATCGAAAGATAGAAAAGTATTAAAAAACATACTTAGATAGAAGTAGTTGGAACTTTTTGAATTAAAAGAAAATTGGTTAAAATTATCTTCTGAAGTTTCTACCTCCATAATTACAGGGTATTCATGGATAGGAACAAAACTCTCACAATCATGAAAAAAAAAATCAAACATTGCAAATAATCAATGCAAGGAGTTGAAACAGTTCCCACTAGCTAAAAAAAAAAGAGTGGATTGAGAATTTCAAAATACTCAGATATAAAAAGAGTGACAATATAGTTATCATCACATTTATGAAAGAATCACTTTGAAAATTAAGTCCACCTGAAAATGGCAGAATGAGACTTCATATCTTCCCCATTATTTGTCTTCAGATTCAGAGGCCAGACTTTTTTTTTCTTTTTTTTTTGTTGACAATAAGAAAAATAACAGCCATTTCTATATCCTTCCTCATAAATTCAGATATATTAAATATGCAGTTATAGCACATGATCATGATGCATCTCCAACAGATTGATATGATTTCATTCATAAAAGGAAATGTAAAGAAAGTATATGTTGTGTAAAACCAAAAAAAAAAAAAAACAAACTCACTGCCACTGAGTCGATTCTGACTCATAGAGACCATCACTGGGTTTCCAAGACAGCAAATCTTTTTGGAAGCACTGCCTCATCTTTCTCCAGCAGAGTGGCTGGTGGATTCAAGCCATTGACCTTCTGTTTAGCTGCCAAGTTCCATAACCACTATGCCACTAGAGCTCCAGAGAGCGTTGGTGGTGATTTATTGAGTTTTGATAGAAACAACTCAGATATGAAACTTATCTTTTAGAGAAAATGCTGTGTATATACCACAAGGGAAATTTTACTTTTCCAATAAATCCTTTAGTTCAAAGAATACCCAGGCAAAAGTGAAATTGGAAATTTAAAAATGAATAAATAAATGTAGAAATGAAAATTGTATACAAAACTCTGCTTTATAAATATATAACTTTACAGATTTGACTATCAAAACAAGGCAAATGAAAACAATATAAAGAAAAAATGAATGAACAACAACAAAAAAATAAGTGAAAAAAAGGTGGAAAAGAACAGAATAGAAAGGAATTAAAAAAAAAAAAAAAGGTGAAAAAAAGTTTTCTTTTTAAAATCCCAGCCCCAGATCCAAAAGAAAGTTTGAGCGATCAATGTGCAAGTTCAATACTGTAAATAATATATGGTTTTATTAAAAGAGTAAAATAAAGTCAGACAAAAAAATAACTGAATCATTGCAATAATTAGAAATAAAATGAAACAAGATTATAAAAAAAAGACTTAAAAGAAACATGGATTTATCAGAAAGTTCTGCAAAGAAATAAACTAGTGTAGACTTACAAGTCAAGTTAAAAAAAAACATATAAATGAGTGCCACAGTAAATCAAAGCTTTTTTCCCCACTGTCATCAAGTCATTTCTGACTTGTAGTGATGCAGTAGGTCAGGGTAGACCTGTCCCATAGGATTTACAAGGCTGTAAATCTTTATGGAAGCAGATTATCTCATTTTTCTCCTCTGGAGCGGCTGGTAGGTTTGAATCACCGATCTTTTTGTTAGCTGCCGACTACTTTAATCATTATGCCACCAGAGCTCTTCAGCTTTGCATAAAGATCTCTCAAAATTCAGAAAAATAGTTTTCAAAAGGAAAATATGAACAACATTGCCTTGTTAATAGAGAACATAACTCATTGTTTCCATTAAGTATAAATATATACATATAAAAATAACCAAGAGCACTTATGAAAATATATATTGAAGAAGGAGGGTAAAGTGAATATTAAAGAGAAATTACGAAGAGTTGGCATTTATTTATTTAATAAATACTATTACACATCACTCTAGATCAGATAGTAAGCTAGACTTTCAGAGTGATAAGAGAGTGTTAAGCATATTAAAATTTTCACTTTTACTATACTTAAAATCCATGTATGAAAGTGATAACATTGAATAATTGAATCTACTTCCATAGTGATACTGCCTTGGAAACCCAAAGAGGGATCACTATGAGTCAGATCTGACTTGATGGCAGTGAGTTTGTTTTTCTTTGGTTTTGGTATGAAGAAAAATTAATGAAAGAAAAGAAAGAATTATGAAATTTTTATTCAAACAATTAAATTTAAAATGATAAATGCCATTGATTACTCATCACATTTTTTAATAAAAACAACAACAAATATATGTGTGTGTGTATATATATATATACATTATATATATATATATATATATATATAAATTTTTTTGACAATGGTGTAGAAACACAAGAATTCCCACATACTGGATACAAAGTGACGGTTTAACAGACAGAATGAACCCTCCATAAAACTAGAAAATTAATAATAATTCAGAGCATGACATTTTGAATAAAAAGTAAGTTATTCCAGGTGAAAAAGATAGGTATAGACCTATGGCACACTGCAAAATATTAAACAGTTCTTTATGAGTTAAAAAATATATTTTGAAAATCTCAAACAAAGGTTTCATTTGTGTCCCTTAGGTATACAGAGCCAATTTCCTTTGCTATGTGGATGACTTTTCAAATATTTAGGGTAATTTGTTATCTCAAAGGTTATTATTTTTCTTTTACTAATAAAATAATCCCACTACACTCACATACAAAGGCAATCATGGCCAGTTGTTACTTTTGTATGATTTGTACTTTAAAACTAAGATATAAATTTAAGATCTAGAATTCACTTGCTGTGTGCCATGGGTATATAATCTACCTATACTCTTTAAATTAGTCATCATTATATCTTTCCAGAATGAAAAAGCCTCCTTTGATTTAAAATAGAACAGAGATTGGGAGATATTTTTTTTTTAGCTATCATCATTCATCATTAAACTTGACAATGCACACTTCTATTTAGGTTTCCTGGGAAACATCACCTATTTTGGAAAATATTAATGTTGTGTGATATAAGAAAGAAATCATTCCTAGAGATTCATAAAATGAAAGACTCATAGCAACCCCTCCTTGGGTTTCTGAGGTGGTATCACTACGGAAGTAGATTGCCCAATCTTCCTTCTGAATTAATACTTATAGTGTTCACAAATGATATACGTCTCAGCACACCTATGGTAGAACACATGGGGGCATTGGATTCCCAAAATTAATTCATAGCTGGTTATCATGAGGTTGAACAAAATCAGAGAACTAAGTTGAAAGGTAAATTGATTCCAGCTACGTATAAGAGAACATCATAGATACAGGTTATATACCATTAAAAAGAATAAAAATACAGGAGGAGATTGAATAGACACTAGCTATTTGTTCACGACTTCAGTTACTATCCCAACATGAAAATAAAGTAAAGGGATATATTAAAAGGATAGTTGACATAGATTGAAATTTTCAATAAACTTCAGTTATCTAAAGCTATATTTCTTAAAATAGTTTTTTTTTTTTTTTTTTTGAAAGTACAAAAATGTTATTTTAAGGTAAACAAAACACATTTTTTAATGATATCTTTCAGGGCTTGTTTCACTTGTTTATTTCTTAGGGTATATATAAAAGGATTTAAGACAGGTGCAACTGAAGTGGTGAGTACTGCTATTCCCTTGTTTAAAGCTACCCTATCTTCTGTAGAAGGTTTTATATACATAAAAATGCAGCTGCCATAAGAGATGGAGACAACAATCATGTGGGAGGAACAGGTAGAAAATGCCTTCTTCCTCTGCTCAACGGAAGGGATCTTGAGAATTGTTCTTATGATATATGCGTAGGAGAGCACCACCAGAGCCAATGTGATCAGGAGCGTGATGATGGCTAAAATTAAACCAAACAGTTCTATAACCCGTGTGTCAGTGCAAGAGAGTTTCAAGAGAGGAGCATAGTCACAGACAAAGTGGTCAATAATATTAGCGTCACAGAATTCCAAACTCAGGCCCATGATAAGTCCAGGAGAGATTGTTAACAACCCAGCCAACCAACAGGTAACAACCAGCTGTGTGCAGACTCTGCTGCTCATAATTGTTGCATAATGCAAGGGTTTGCAGATGGCCACATAGCGGTCGTAGGACATGGCAGCCAACAGGAAAAACTCTGATGCACCCAAGAAGATCCCAAAAAATAACTGTGTAGCACAGGCATCATAGGAAATCCTTTTATCCATAGTCACTAGGATAAACAGGTATCTAGGGATGCAGACAGACGTCAATGAGATTTCTAAGAATGAAAAATTCCGAAGGAAGAAATACATGGGTGTTTTAAGGTGGGCATCCAGCAGAGTGAGCAGGATAATGGTCAGATTTCCAGTGACACTCAATAAATATGTCAGAAATAGAAAAAGAAAAATTACAATTTGCCAGTTTGGGTCATCTGTCAGTCCCAGGAGAATGAAGGTTGTCACCATTGTATGGTTTCTCATGGTTAAATTCCTTCTGAATTCCATCAGATCTGG
Source organism: Orycteropus afer afer (assembly GCF_000298275.1). Taxonomy (NCBI): domain Eukaryota; kingdom Metazoa; phylum Chordata; class Mammalia; order Tubulidentata; family Orycteropodidae; genus Orycteropus; species Orycteropus afer. The sequence goes on from NW_006922747.1 coordinate 73,992, forward strand.
GAAAATGTAGATAACTATACATTTAAAAAACAGATTTAAAATTGACATGAAAAATCAAATAAAGTATGTAATTCAATTGAATTGCATATACTTTCTTGCTCTTATAATTTTAACTATTTTACAACCAGTCAGAACCACAGGCTAGATCCTGCTTATTATGTATACTTGTCAGGAAAAGAACTTTCTAAACTTCCTTTTCAGATTTCCTTCACTTTGCATAAGGATGATATTTTTATTTCTGCTTACTAGCACTTGTAAATTTCCATGATTTAATGTTTTGTCCAGGAAGATGAGAAGTAGCTCCTACAATTTTGCTGAGTCCACAAGAAAACGTTTTCTCAGGTTATGTCTGTTATATTTACATTTAACACAATATTCTGCTCTGTCTCTATAAATAAGACAATTCTTTTTTCTGTATACCTTTGCATTTTAAACAGCTAGTCATGCTTAAAATTTTGTAGTTATTCTTTAAAAATGGTTGTATTCTGATGATATGTTTGCTTAACATCTGGATTCCTTGGTACTAGTGAATAGAACTTACAATGGAACAAGCATTTATGAATTGTAATACATTGTGAATTTCAAAATTGGTATATAAACATCAAGTTGAAACTTTACATGAAATTTAAAATTACTCAGATGTTCAGTCACTGTCAACTTAAAGCAAATAGTTTTTCATGTAAGAAACATTATTTTACAACCAGTAATATTGAAGTAAAGAAGAACTGGCAGTATAATGACTAAGAACTTTTGCTAGTTGAAAACGTGGCAGTTCAAACCCATCTAGTGACTCCATGGACTAAAGACCTGTTAATCTATTTCCATAAGGATTACAACAAAAAAAAAACCCTATTGGGGCATTCTAATCTATCACATAGGAGCTCTGGTAGCATAGTGGCTAAAACACTGCTAACCAGAAGGCTGGCGGTTCAAACCCACCAGCCACTCCTCAGAAGGAAGGTTGGGCAATCCTACTTCCGTAGTGATACTGCCTCGGAAACCCAAGGAGGGGTCACTATGAGTCGGGGCCGACTCGACGGCACATAACAACAACAACAACAACAATCTATCGCATAAAGAGTGCTGGTAGTGTAGTGGGTAAGGCATTTGGCTGCTATCCAGAAGGTCAGCGGTTCAAACCCACCAGCTGCTCCTTGGGAGGAAGATGAGACAATCTACTTCCATAAAGATTTATAGCCTTGGAAACCCAGCGAGGATCACTATGTGTTGGAATCGACTAGATGGCAGTGGGTACAATCTATCACATAGGGTTGCTATAAGTCAGTATCAACTAGATGGTACCCAAGATCAGTATTGAAGTACCCAAAGCTTTACTAAATATAAAGGCTATGTACCAGTCAAATTTATTAAAATAACAACAAAATGTTGAAAATCATTGCTTATAGAGCTTTTCTAATAAACAAATTCAACCACTATTTCAGATACATTCATAGAAATTTTAATTATGAGATACAAAAATATTTTCTTCTAGTATTGAATTTAACTGGTTTAATCTTATTGTCACATATGCAGACTAAAAAGCATTCTGTGATAATTACTTTGTAAGCAAAACAAAGGAATGCTGAAAATACTTACTTCCCATAGATTCTGCAAGGGTTTTCTTTGATGATACATTATGAAATTTTTCCTTGTATCATTAACCTAAAGCACAATAGGGATTATTGCTGCATTAAAATATTTCTTTCTTTCTAACCCATATTTTTTTCTTTACTTCCTCACTTTCAATTAAGATTTTGTTCACGTTAAAACCCAGGCATATTTAGTAACAAATTTGAAAATTGGTGTATCTCTCCTTCTCTCTTTCCATGGGGGGCATTTTCAGGGACATTTTTCCAATTTTCTTACAAACAGTAACCATTAATTTGTGAGTTATCCTGATACTTAATTTAAAACCTAGAAAGCTAAGTTGTTTATCTATAACATGTATTAGATTTTTTTATAAGAATTCTAGTCATTCACTATCGTTCCTGATTTTCCCTTGAAGAACAATAGTTTTATATCTACATTACCATATATTTATATTTACTCTTTAATAACAAAGAAGACATATACGCAGTACTGATGTAGAACTCTGGGGATTCTAGTGGAAAAGATACTAATTAACAATGTTCATCATTATCTCTAAAGATAAAGTAAAACTTTAATTAAGAGCATAGTTATGGCATCTACTGGGAAGCCTGAAATGTTGCTATTAAAATGGAGTCTAATTCCTATAGTAAGAATTACAAGGACATATAAATAACTTAGATATTTCAAAGCATCTGAGTTTAGATGCTCCAAAAAAAAGAAAATTGGAGCTCTCCAATTATCCGTTCTTAGAGGAGATTAAGAAAGTAAAACAGGCAGATAATAAAGCATCTTTCTATGACAATGCTGTCCATAAACTCTCATTTACTAAGTATTTGCCAGTTAGCTTATAACATGAGTTTGAGGTCAAGCACACTTATTTCTTACCTTGCCATACAACCTCTTAGTTTAGAATATGTATTATATACTAATATGGAAGCAGTCAACCGATGCCATAACCGACTTTTTGAAAAGCACCTAATTACAGAAATATCTGTAAATAAAATCCCTTTAGAAAAAAAGAAAGTTAAATTTTTGTTCAACTGTCTTCTAAGCTATGGAAATATTTATCTCTGCTTTCATATAATGAAAAACCACAGAAAATAAGAAAAATAAACCTTTCCAATTACTCTCTCCTAAAACAATTGTAGTTGAAATGTGTAAAAGATGAAGGAAATCAACTTGAATTAGAAACAGAAGAAGATAGAGATATTTTCTGCAGAGAGTGATACTAGAAATTGAATGAGATATATATGTATACAAACCAAACCAAACTCACTGCCATCGAGTGGATTCTGACTAATATCGACCCCCTTCGGGTTTCCGAGGAGGTAAATCTTTAAGGAAGTAGATTGCCCATTCTTCTTCCTGTGGAGTGGCTGGTGGGTTTGAACCACCAACCTTCTGGTTAGCAGGCAAATGCCTCAAGGACTATGCCACCAGATTTCCTTATATATCTATAGTAAGAAATTATTTTTGAGTCGAATTAATCATATTTTAGGAAATATCTACAATATAAATAATTAACTGATAAAATGTTTCCCTTAAATATATTAATATAATATCTTAATATGAGTTTTGAAAATAACAGAGAATGCATCATTCATAGAGTTTGATAAAAGCAAAAACCCACTGCCATCAGAGGTATTCCAACTCATACAGTGACCCTATAGGACAGAGTAGAACTTCCCCATAGGGTTTCCAAAGCCGTAAATCTTTACAGAAGCAGACTGCCTCATCTTTCTCCTGCAGGGCAGCTGGGGAATTCTAACACTGACCTTTTGGTTATCAGCTCAAAGTTTTAACCATGGTGCCACCAGAACTTCTTAGGGTTTAGTAAGAAAAGCACAACGATCATGAGTGATACAGAACAAGCAAATTTTTAGAGAAAATTGATCTATTAGGCCATGCATAGTTGTGACACAGGGAGCTCTGGTAGTGCAGTACCTAAAGCACTTCACTGCTAACCAAAAGGCTGGCAGTTCAAACCCACCAGCACTCCTCAGAAGGAAAGTTGGGCAATCTACTACCGTAGTGACACTGCCTCGACAACCCAAGGAGGGGTCGCTATGAGTCAGGGTCATAGCGACTCATAGGGGTCGCTATGACTCAATGGCACATAACAACAACAACAACAGTTGTGGTACTGATGAAATATACCAATGAATGTTGCCTCTGATGGTAATGACGTGTCCTGAAGTTGCTGTAAGAAGCAGGGCAGGCATTTCAGAAGAAAGCCAGATATAAAGCAAAAGAAATCTTGTCTTTAAAGATAAAGATTACTTCACAACCAATGAGGACTAGAGAGATCTGAGAGCCATGATGTAGTTAGTTATGAAATGATGAAATAACCTAAAACCTGGGGTCCATTACCTTTATAAAGTCAATTGCCACTGTGGCCTGTCAAATGGAAACCAGGCCAAAAAAATAACTTTGTTGAACCTACTCAGCTTGTCTTTGATTGTCTTAAAGATTGTGACTTTATGTTAGGCGCGAATATCCTGTTGTTTTTATAGCTGATTTTCATATGATATTATATGGTACAAGATTTCTATTGATGTGAGAATCCAAAGGAGAGTCTTTGACAGATACCATGCATTTACTATTTAGTTTATTTTCTACCAATTTTCTAGTCAGAGATATGGGGAAATAAAAATATTCTACATTCTAGATCCCATTAGGAATATTGTTAAATTCAAATATATCCATAAGTTTCTTAAATAAGTAAATTGAAAAAGAAAATTACCCTTAGCTCAAGCCTTCAGCATAACTAGAAGACAAGGAAAAGCATCCCCAAATTCACATGAGAACAAAGAGTAATGTAAGAATTTTCTGTAGTGGAGGAAAGTTATTATTGTTGTGTGTTGCTGAGTCAATTCTGACTCATAGCAGAGCTATAGGACAGCGTAGAACTGCACCATAGGATTTCCTAGGCCACAATCTTTATAGGAGCTGACTGCCAGGTCTTTTCTCCCTCAAAGTGGTGGTTTCCAATAGCTCATCTTTTGGTTAGCAATCAAGCACATTAAACATTGCACCACCTGGGTGCCTTTTGGCAGAAAGTTAGTTGGAGTCTTGTGTTTTAGTTTTCTATGCTACAAAAAAGGCACCACAACTTTAGCATGATAAAATAACACAAATGTATTATGCCACAGTTTCTGTAAGTTAGGAGCCTGGGTAATGCTTGTAGCAAAGCCACAATCAAAGTTTCACGAGGGCTTGCCTTGGCTGTGATTTAGAGTGTCTTGGCAGCTGGATATAGTTTTTCCCCATGTTAAGATTGGATGTGGTGTGATCATCCTGTGGCGGAATCAGGTGTAAGCAGCTGACTCGTTGAAGGAGAATTGTCTTTGGGGTGTGGACTGCTTCCAGTATATATGGAGAAATTTTGGGAAAGTTCTCTAGCTTTTTGCTCATTTTGAAAACTACGTTTGGCCTGCCATCATTTCCAGTTCCTAGACTTGACTCAATGGCCTATTACGTTGCCTATTAATCTTGGGAGTATTGGTTTCACAACCTGTGAGCCAACAATCTGCCATTTTACCTGCCAATCTTGGATTTGTCTGTCACTCTAGCTGTGTGAGTCAGGAGAAGCCTCCAGCTTGCTCCAGTGGACCTGGAAGGCAGAGATGAAGCCCAAGGTTAAGGGACCTCCATAGCCCACAGAGCTGGCAGTTTGAAGTCAGACTTCCCTAGCACCAGCACTCTGAAGTCAGACTTCTGCCTACTAAACGGTAAGAGAATGAACTTGACTGGGGTTGGGCCCCCTTCAAGGATTACTCAAGTTATTAGCAGGATCAATTTACTGACTTTGTTTAAGATAACAGAATTATTAGTTTTTAATGTCCTGATTCTTTTGTTAATTAATTCTCTGTAGGCAAGACTGATATTAAACATCTGGAAAAATATTGTGAAAAATAATTATGTAAAAAATAAAAACTTCAAAATTTTCCATTTTCAGAAAAGCATTATAACAAGTAGTCATTGGTAGAAAATACCACAATAAAATTTCACATTTTATAGTTTGCACATACTCCTTGATTAAACATTTAAAAGAGCAAAACATCTGTAATAAATGTATTTATCATTCATATATAGATGTGCTTATTAGACCTATGAAATGACTCACAATCCCTGAGAGATAATGACTGTTAAGTTGCTCAGCTGCTAACAGAAAGGATACAAGTTTCCTTTCACCCTGCCATGCACTTAAAGAAAGGTCTTGGGACCTACTTCTGGAAATGGAGCACAGAGCTACCCTGACACACATGGGGTTGCCTTGAGTTGGAGTTGACACAAGGACAACTTGATTTTAAGAATCAAGCAGAACTATTATTATCTCTGAGAATGATGAAAATGTTAAGCCACTACTCTTATTTTGAAAATTTAAATAGAACTAAATAAATAGATAAATTACTTTCTCTTAAATTACATTAATATTTAAGCATAATAGTAGAATTTGAGACTAAATCATTAAAAAGAGCCAGGATAAGTAAGTATGGTATTCTTGAATATAATACATATTATTCCATTTTATTAAAAATTATGCAATATTATTTGCACATGTGATTACGGACTTTAATCATTTCAATATTGAGAATTAAATAATTGTTTATTATTGAGACAACTATTCACTGAGTCACAAAGCAGGAGCATAGTACTAAGCGTTCATTCCAAAATGAAGGGTTTATTTTTTTCTGTGTTTAAATGTTATGCTGTGATGGAAATAGGGTTATCAAAAGGTATTCCTTGCTTGAAAGAGTATCTGCCTCATGTTGTTGTTGTTGTTATGTGCCATGGAGTCAGACCCGACTCACAGCGACCCCTCCTTGGGTTTCTGAGGCAGTATCACTACAGATGTAGATTGTCCTATCTTCCTTCCGAGGAGTGGCTGGGGTGTTTAAACCACCAGCTTTATGGTTAGCTGTCAAGTGTCTTAGGCACTATGCTACCAGAGCTCCTACCTGCTTCATAGTCAATGTTATTTTCATCACTTACTCTTTCTTTGAGTTGCTATAAAAATAATGTAAAAACTTGAACCATGCATTGTTAAAAATCAAACTCGTTATAGGCTTTTTCTAAACTTTTTTCTAAATTGTGGATCATGAACTGATGTTTTTACTCAGTTTTACTTTGTACCACCCTGTATCTATTATTTTCCTAAATCTATTTCAAAGATGTTATATCAAAAATTATGTCATAGAGTTCCAGGAAATAACAGATTGTTTCAAATGTTTCTCAATTTTTATCCAAGAAATAGTACAATACAATTCCTAAGGTTAATCCATGCCAAAAAAAAAAAAAAAAGACAGACAAAAACCAGTACATTTGAATACTGCAAGATACTGTCTTGTAAATAATAACATAAAATACATCTAACATGCTTCCTTAACTCATTTTTCATATATACTTGCAAAGAGTTGTTGTTGTTGTTGTTATGTGCTGTCGAGTCTGACCCGACTCATAACGACCCCTCCTTGGGTTTCCGAGGTGGTTATCACTACGGAAGTAGATTGCCCAACCTTCTGAGGAGTGATATTCAACAACCTATCCTGCTCACAGTGCCAATGTGCAAAGCAGTCCAGGGAGACAAAGATCTCCACCTGATGCCAAATGGAAATACACCCAACCCTCATGTATTGAAATGATTAGGTTCCAAAGATCAGATTGTTATGCAAAATCAGTCTTATGTGAGATTCAGGGGCCATACCTCGTCTCTGGCACCAGTACCCGCCCTCTGCAGTTACTCACCACCCATCAGATGCATGTGATATGGCAGGTCCCCATTGCCTACCATGTCTTCCCCACTACAGTGGAGTCTTCAGAGATTGGGGGTGGTGGTGGTCAGGTGTTCCCTGCTGTCCATCACTTCCTGTCACCTGCCTTGAATGGTACCTTGCTTACTCTTTGTCTGTTATAGCCCTGTAGCATCACATGGTCCCCGTCCTCCTTCCCTTCCATCCTCCCTTCACCAAACTCCCCAGTACCTTCATACCCTCACCTGGTCTCCTCCTGACCACCCATGACCTTATGTCATCCCACCAATACTGTATGCCTTCAATGGCTGGACTGAGACATCATGAATGAATGAGAGAAGGTGTCACATGGCCTGTTGGCCACTGTCCTTCATATGGCCTGGTCATCACCAAGGTCTCTGGTGTATCATTAGCAGTGGCCAGTGGAGGGTGGCCTGAGCCCATGTGGGGCCCAGATCGTTGGAGGTGTTGTCTGATAGTTTTTCAAAGTTGTTGTAAATGCAAAGTGACCATAATGAGATAATCAGTAAGTGTGGAGTAGGTATATTAGCTTTCCTTCTCTGGCAACATCAGACCCCAGCTACTCATGTAACTCTTCTGTCTTACCCCTAACCACCCAGAGTTTTGCATGAGTCTGTGTATTTCTTGTTCCTGTGATATAACCTCCAACTTTGGCACCTGTTTTGATATTCTTTTTGTTTTTATGTTCAGCAGTTTGAATATAAAATGTCTGTGTTTTTCTTGGAAGTTTGTCTGCTTGGTGTTCTCTGAACTCTTGGGATTTGTGATTTTTGTGTCTGTTACTAACTTTGGAGTATCATCAGCTGTTAATTGTTTAAATATTTCTCTTACTCCATTATCTCTTCTGTGTGGAATTTCAGTTACACATATATTTGATTGGCTAATATAGTCCTAGCAGCTCTGGTGGCATAGTGCCTAAGGGATTTGACTACTAACCCAATAATTGGCAGTTCCAACACAGCAGCCACTCCTTGGAAGGAAGACTGGGCACTCTACTTCCATAGAGAAACTACCTCGGAAACCCAAGGAGGGTTTGCTATGAGTAGGAATCGGCTTGATGGCAGTGAGTTTTTTTGATAATATAATCCTACAGGTCTTGTACCCTTCCTTAAGTTTTCTTAATTCTTTTTCTTTTTTCTATTTGTTTTCTGGTGTTGGTGGTTCTTATTAATATAGCTTCAAGTTCACTGGTTCTTCCTTGTCAATACTGACCCTACTGCTAAGTCCTGTGGAAGGCATCATTGTAATTGTGATTTTTTTTCTATTATTTCTGTTTTGGTCTTATAGCTTTCATCTCTCTGATGAAATTATGTGATTGTGTGTATTGTCTAATTTATCCACTAAAGTCTCTCACGTATTAATTATAATTATTTTAACTAATATATTAATCGTAGTTATTTTAACTTCCCTGTCTTATGTTTCTAATATCTGAATTCCCAGAGACCAGTTCTGATGATTGCTGTCTCTTTAAACTTCTTTACGTCATCTTACTTGTACATCTCATACATTTTTTTGAAGAAGAGATATATATTTTATAGTACAATTGATACTGTGATAAATTTTAATGCTAGGTGATTAGTAAGGCACTCTGGTGGTGCAGAAGTTAAGATATTTGGACACTAACGGAAAGGTAAGTGAGTCAAACCACCAGCCACTCTGGAAGAATGGTGACTCAGTCTGCTTCTATACAGATTTACAGCTTTGGAAACCCAATGAGGGTCACTATGAGTAAGAATCACCTTGATTTCAGTGAGATTGGTTTAGTATGAAAGTTTGCATTAATTTAGTCAGGTGTTGGTCTAGGTGTAAAGTTCGTTATACTATGATTACTCTAACTCATGAGTTTTCAGGCTGCTCTAGTGAAGTTTGTGCTTATTCTGTGGGCTAAATTGTCAGAGATTTTTTTTTTTTTTTTTTTTGTCTAATGCCTGTCTTCACTTTGTTTGGGTCTTCCTATTTGACTCTTTCTTCTTTTTGCATTGTTACCAATGAGGATCTGTCTTTTGAAGCTCTACTGGCTGTATTGCACTGTTATGCTTACTCAAAGCATGTTAGCATGGTGTATGTGTTGAGTGTATGTGTGTGGGAGATATGGTGGAAGGAGGCACTTACTGATGACATAATTAAGCCTCAGTCTTAGGCAGGTATTATGAACCTGGCTTTCCTGTATGTAATTTTAATGAGCATTTCTACCTCCTCCCCAGGGATAATGCTGAATCTTGGTCTACTCCTTTCCAAGGGGTTACAGTTCAGTTTTTGTTTTTGTTTAACCCCCTCTACAACTGCCTGGATTTCCATCAATGCCTTTAGGCTATGATTTTGGGCCATGTATTTCTAAACTTTGAGGCTTTTCTTCCGTAATGGAGATATGGAAGATGGCCCTTCCCAGAGTTTCATAGGTGATTGACATACTTCTCCCACAGTAGCTGCCCTCAGGCTATACTCTTGTTGCTCTTCCCATGGAGATACATTTCTCCCATAGAGATATAAGGTCTGTTAGGAGCTCTGGTGGCATAGTGCTTAAGGCATTTGACTGCTAACCAGAAGGCTGGCAATTCAAACCCACCAGCCACTGCTTAGAAGAAAGATGGGGCAATCTACTTTCATAGAGCTAATGCCTCAGAAACCCAAGGAAGGGTCACTTTGAGTGAATTCTGACTCATCAGCAGTGAGTTTTGTACTTTAGGAGTTTCAGCAGTGACTGATAGTCTCTTCCCCCAGGCAAAACCATGAGTAGTGTTTGCTCAGCATTTTCCCTGATATTCCTTGTGAGAACTTAGTGGGTTTTCTGTAGAGAACATCTGCAAGAGAACCTAAATCTCCCTCTATCTGCAATCCCTAAGGTCTTCACAATCTCCTACTAACCAACATTTAATATTTAAGAATTTGTTCTGGTAGCATAATGCCTAAGGCACTTGAACTCTAACCAGAAGGCTGGTGGTTCAAACTCACCAGCCACTCCTCGGAAGGAAGGTTGGGCAATCTACTTCTGTAGTGATACCGCCTCAGAAACCCAAGGAGGGGTCGCTATGAGTCAGGTCTGATTTGGTGGCAAACAACAACAACAACAACAACAACATCTAAATATTCATTCTTGTTTCAGGGTTTTATGCTATTATTGAGACCCTGGGTGGCTATGTTGTGTACTCTACTAGTAACCAAAACGTTAGTGGTTAAAACCCACCCAGAGATTCCTAGGAAGAAATGCTTGATGATCTACTCCTGAGAAGTCACATCCTGTGATCTTCTTGAAAACCCTGTGGATCAAAGTTCTACTCTGCATGCATTGGGTTTTCATGAGTAAGAACTGACTTGATGGCAAAAGGTTTCGTCTTTTTTATTTTTTTGGTTTATATGGGATCATATAAAAGAAGAGGGTCTGAAACCTGCCTTTGAATGGAGAGTAACTAAAGCAAATGAAAGAAATGACAAGATAAAAGAGCTGAGCAGAAGATTTCAAAAATCAGCTCGAGAAGACAAAGGCAATTATTATAATGAAACGTGCAATGACCTGGAGTTAGAAAACCAAAAGGGAAGAACATGCTCAGAATTTCTCAAGCTGAAAGAACTGAAGAAAAATTTAAGCTTCAAGTTGTAATATTGAAAGATTCGATGGGCAAAATAATGATGCAGGAAATAACAAAAGAAAGTGGCAGGAATACACAGAATCACTGTACCAAAAAGAATTGGTTAATGTCTATCCATGTCAGGAGGTGCCATGTGGTTAAGAACCATTGGTATTGAAGGAAAAAGTTGAGGCTGAACTGAAAGAGTTGGCAAAGAACAAGTGTCCAGGAACTGACCGAGTATGCACTGAGATGTTTCAACAAACGGATGCTGCACTGGAGGTACTCACTCAGCAATGCCAAGAAATTTGGCCAATTGACTGGAAGAGATCCATATTTGTACTTATTCCAAAGAAATGTGATCCCATAGAATGTGGAAATTATTGAACAATATCATTAATATCACATGCAAGTAAAATCTTACTGAAGATAATTCAAAAATGGTTGCAGTGGTATATTGACAGAGAACTTCCAGAAATGCAAGCTGGATTCAGAAGAGGACATGGAACAAGGGATATCATTGCTGATGTCAAATGGATCTTAGCGGAAAGCAAAGAATACCAGAAAGATGTTTACTTATGTTTTAGTGACTATGCAAAAGCATTTGATTGTATGGATTATAACAAATTATAGATAACATTTAGAAGAATGGGAATTCCAGAACACTTGATTGTACTCATGAGGAATTTGTACATAGATCGGAAGGCTGTCATTCAAACAGAACAAGGGGATACTGCATGGTTTAAAACCAAGAAGGGAGTGTGTCAGAGTTGTATCCTTTCACCATACTTATTCAATGTGTATGCTAAGTAAATATTCTGAGAAGCTGGATTATATGAAGAAGAACATGGCATCATGATTGGAGGAAGACTCATTAACAATTTGCAATATCCAGATGACACTACTTTGCTTCCTGAAAGTGAGGATGACTTGAGGCACTTACTGATGAAGACTAAAGTCTACAGTCTGTAGTATGGTTTACATCTCAATCCAAAGAAAACAAAATTCCTAACAACTGATCCAAAAACAGCTTCACAATGTATGGAGAAAATATTGAAGTTGTGAAGGACTTCATATTACTTTGTTCTGCAATTAATGCCAATGGAAGCAGGAGTCAAGACATCAGACAACATATTACATTGGAAAATCTGCTGCAAACAAAACCTCTTTCAAGTCATGAAGAGCAAAGATGTCTCCATGATGACTAAGGTGCACCTAACCCAAGCCATGGTATTTTCAATCATCTCTTATGCATGTGAGAGCTGGACAATGAACAAGGAAGACCAAGAAGAGTTGATGCTTTTGAGTTGTGATATTGGAAAAGAATGCTAATAGTGGCATGGACCTCTAAAAAGACTAACAGATTTGTCCTGGAAGAAGTGCAGCCAGAATGTTCCTTGGAAGTGAGAATGGCCAGACTTCATCTCACCTACTTTGGTCATGTTATCAAAGAACCATTCCCTAGAGAAGGATATCATGCTTGGTAAAGTGGATGGTCAATGAAGAAGGGGAAGGCCCTCAACAAAATGGATTGACACAATGACTGCAACAATGGGTTCAAATATAGCAAGAATCATGAGGCTGGCACAGGACTTGGCAGTGTATGAGTCAGAAATGATTCAATGGCACCTAACAACATGGGATCATGAGTCAGAGATGATTCAATGGCACCTAACAACATGGGATCATGAGGTTTCTGCCATGGATAAGGGAGCTCTGGTGTTATAGTTGTTAGGTATTCACCTATTAACCCAAACTTTACAGTTGGAACCCACCAGCCATTCCATACGAGAAAGAGAGTCAGTCAGTGTCCATAAAAATTTATAGCCTTGGAAACCATATTGGGCAGTTCTGCTCTGTTTTATAGGGTTGCTATGAGTTGCAATTGATTCAGTGGCAGATGGTTTCATTTTGCTCATGGATAACCAATTATTTGGATCCTGCTTCTGCCTCATGATATCTTTGTCTCCTTAGATTTATTGTTAGTGGTTTGTACTACAACTTTAGTTCTTCTGATTTAAGAAAAGTCTTGATTTGATTTGCAACTTGTCCAGCTTTTTATATTTTTATAAGAATAGGAAAGATGCTCCCTTCATCTCTACATCTACTAGCTAAAATAATGTCTCTTTATTATATTTTAATTGTTCTTAGTCATCTCATTATACACAGTTTGCAACTTACAACAAGGTATTGTTCTGATGACTCCATTGTAAAGTCAGTTGTGATGTAAGTCAAATACCTCATTTTTTATGTTTTTTTTTCCCCTCCACTGTTATTACCTTTTATCAGAAAGAGCTCTGGTGAGAGAATGGTTAAATCATTTGGCTGCTAACCAAAGGGTTAGCTGTTGGAATCCACCAGGCACTCCAACAGAAAGATGAGACCATTTGCTTTCATCAAAATTGACAGCCTTGAGTAGCAACTGGGAACTTAAACCTTGCAAGCAGCCATCTATATGTAATAATGGGTCTCTCCTAGTCTGGAACAAAGAAGAATGAAGAAAACCAAAGACTCATGGAAATAATTAATCCAGGACTGGTATATCTTGTGATCCTCAGCCTCTATGACTATGAGACCAGAAGAACTAGATGGTGCCCAGCTACCACTGTCAACCACTAGGAGGGGGATCTCTGTAGAAGGTCCTGGGTAGACTGGGAGAACAATGTGGAACAAAACTCAAAATCATATTTTAAAAAAAAAGGACCAGGTTTGCTGGTCTCATAGAACCTGATGGAAGCCCTGAGACTATGGCCCCTAGCTGCCCTTCAGGTCTGGAATTGGAATCATTCCTGTGGCTTTCAGCCAAACAAAAGACAGGTCTATGAGCTGAATATTTGCAATAAGTAGATACATTCCTTGGAGAGATCAATAATTGGTGAATAGAAGGACTGTGTATGCACAGGGAGTCAGCCCAGGGAGGAGCATGCATGGGAGGGAATGACACAGGGAAGAGGTAACTATGAGTAGGATGTGGAAGTGAAGCTGTTGCATTGTGGGAGATTGCAGTCAATGTCATGAGACAAAGTGTATGTGAACTTGTGTATGGAAGATGAATTTGTGTAAACTTTCACCTAGATCACAATAAAATAAATAAATAAATAAATAAATAAAAATATCTAAAGCCTTGGAAACCCTATAAGGCAGTTATACTCTGCCTATGTTGTTGTTGTTATGTGCTGTTGAGTTGGATCCAACTCATAGCAACCCCTCCTTGGGTTTCTGAGGCAGTATCACTACAGAAGTAGATTGCCCAACCTTCCTTCCGAGGAGTGGCTGGTGGGTAGAGAAAATGCCTTATATGGTAGCTATGTGTTGGAATCTACTTGATGACAGTAGCTTTAGGGTATCATTATCAATATCCCTACAAATCCTGTTTATTTGTCTTTGGGGATTGGAAACATTACATTTAAACTTACAAATATATTTTATATATGTACACACAAACATCAAAAAATGAACAAAATGAATAATAGGCAGACAAACTATACAGAACCTTTTCAACAAAGGAAAGGGAAACCAGTTGACACAGGTACAGAAGAGAATCCTGGAGCCCTTAGCATTGAAAGGAAGGATACAGAAGTGGACTAAACTCCACCTCATAGAAGAACCTGCATGAAAATAGTGAATAAGGAGATAAACAGAGTTGAGGACTATCAGTGATCCTGATTGCATGGACTGTTTGGATATTTCCAAGTGATGTTAAGACCTAAGAATTAACCTAAAAATTGACCCTGCTTTCCAGAGGCTCCATAGAGGACTACACTGGTGGCCGATACCTAAAAAGGGAAATTTCAAAGAAGGAGACAAACTGACCTGTGGACTTTTGGTTGTCCAGAGGGAACAGCCATTTTGAATGTTTACAAGCATTTTGACCATTTTGGATATTTAAAGCAATAGTGTTCTCTCAGATTCCAGGAACTTAAGACTAGTTTCCACTTGCCAAAGACAGCATGGCCATACCCAAAGCTGAGGAGTGGAATGGTGTGATATTCCCCTTGTTACTCTTATACATCACACACTCTTGGTGAATTGAGGTGTAACCATCTTTCATCCTTATTCCTGGACCAGCAAGAATTTATCCCATTCTGTGTGCTCTGAAAGAGCCTGCCCCATCCCCCAATTTATTTTTTTCTTTTTGCTTTAAAATTATTCTTTTTAATTTATGTTTCTTCTTCCTTTTAATTTTTATTCCTTCTTCTTCCCTTCCCAAGTTCTAGTTTTTGGCTTTTTCTCTCTTTCTCTTTCCTCATTCCTATTTTTTTCTTTCTTGTGGTTCTCTTGTTTTTCTTTTTGCATTGTTCCCATTTTTTCCTTATTATTCTCTTACTTTCTTTTCTCTTATTCCCCTCTCCCTAGATATTGTGTTTTTTTTTCTTTTTCTATTCATATTTTTATTGTATTTTTAAAATATTTCTTTAAATATTTCATCTCATTTATTGTCTTTCTTCTTTTTTTCTTTTTTCCCTTCCTCTTATTGATGATTGTTCCTGTGCATTTATGTGGTGTGTGTTTTTTGTCCTCTTGATTTTACTTTTTTGGTGTTTTTTTTTATTGTTGTTTTTATCTAACTGAGTGGGAGAGAACAAACATGCCCATATGACCCAACCACACCTACACCTCCTGAAGCCCCACCTACTGAATGAGGGCCACCACTTGCTTCTGCACAAACTGGCTAATGATACACAATAGCCAATACAAGCCTGATTCACCTTTAAACTGCTATTCATAAACAGTTAACAGAGATCTGTGTAGCCACTCTCATTCTCTATCACACCCACCAGGAGAGAGATGGTGAGTGCATAAGTGCTGCCAACTAGCAAATAGAAGAGCACAGTACCCTGCTTACTCAGATACATACAAAACAAAAACAAAGAAAAGGAAAATATTGAGAAAATCACTCCAACATACAATTACCAATGAAATATAAATACAAAAAAGTCACAATGTCTAGGACACAACAGGCCATCACAGTCCACAAAAAGAAGCAAAATAAAGCAGTGAAAACAAGGGGGCAGGATACAGATCCAGAACACATCCCTAAGGAAGAAGCAGCATTGGAACTCCCTGATAAGAAATTTAAAAGAATTATATTTTGTACTTTCAAGAAATTAAGAGATAGATCAAGGAAAAGACTTAACAAAATTGAGGAAAACACAGGCAAAACCCTAGAACAACTTTGGAAGAAATAGAAGAACAGAATGACAAAATAAATGAAAAATTAAAAATGATACAAAATCTACAGATAGAAATCCAGAAGATTATTACTAAATTTTCATAAATAGAGAACACACTGCAAGGGAAAAGAGTAGAATTGAATCAATGGAAGACAGAATTAGTGGGAGTGAAGACAAATACCTGGATACTTCTTTGGAAAAAGATCAATCAGAAAAAAGATCAAACAAAATGAAAAAAGCCTAAGATTCATGTAGGATACCATACCATCAAAAGGAATAACCTATTGCAATTGGAGTTCAAGAACAGGAAGAGATAAATAAAACCACAAAGAAAATAGTGGAAGATTTGTTGAAGAACATTTCCATGATATGATGAAAGATGAGAATGAATCCAGTCAGGAAGTTGAATAAATCCCAAACAGGATAGATCTCAAGAGAAAATCACCAAGACACATCATAATTAAACTCACCAAAACGAAAGAGAAAGAAAGAATCCTGAAAGCAGCATGGGAAAAATGTAAACTTACCTGCAAATGGCAACTAATAAGAGTAAGCTCTAATTCCTCAGCAGAAACCAAGCAGGCAGGAAGGCAATGGGATGGTATATACAAAACCCTGAAAGAGAAAAATTCCAACCAAGAATTACATACCCAGCAAAATTGTTCCTCAAGTATGATGGTGAAATTAATACATTTACAGATAAGTAGAAATTAAGGGAATTTGGTAAAACCAGACCAACCTTATAAGAGGTGCTAAAGGGAGTTCTTTGGAGAGAGAACCAATAACAATGAACAATAACAACAGACCATTAACATACATGATGACATAAGCCAGAAACCAACTCAGATATGGAAATATCCAAAGTGCAATAAGCTTACAAGATTGTGAACATAGAATCAGAGATATCAATTGCCAAATGAAGACAACTGCAAAACAAAAAGAGGGAAAAAATAGTGTAGTTATAGAACTTCTAAATAGTGAGGAATTCAAGAGAATTGCGAGATAGAATGGACAGTTCTAAACTTGGAGAGAAAATTATAAATCACAGGGTAACCTCAAAGAAAAATGATAAATCTTCACATCATAATAAAAAAGAAGAAAAGCACAAATATTTAGCAAGTACTAAAACAATAGCATTGAAGGAAACAATAACACAATTCATAAACAAAATGAGCTCAACACAGAAACTGTATGGAACAAAGAAAGCAACACCATAAAAATACACATAACAAAATGACAGCAACAAATTGATACTTATAGATCATTACAATGAGTGTAAATGGATTAAATGCAGAACTCAAGAGATGGAGAGTTGCACACTACATAAGAAAACATAACCCATAAATATGCTGTCTACAAGAGACAAACCTTAGAAACAAAGACAGAAATAGACTAAAAATCAAAAGTTGGAAAAAGATATATCAAGCAATTGCCAGTCAAAAAAGAGCAGTAGTGGCAATATCAATTTCTGATAAAATTTTCTTTAAGACAAACACCAGCATAAAAGATAAGGAAGGACATTTTATGATGATTAAAAGGTCAATTGAACAAGAAGATATAGCCATAATAAATATCTATGGACAAAATGAAAGAGCCACAAAACTCCACAGTCATAGTAGCAGACTTTAGTAACTACTTTCAATGAAAGATAGAACAACTGGAAAGAAACTCAACAAAGACACAGAAGAACTAAAGAATACAATCCATTAAGTTGAGCTTGTAGACATCTACAGAGCACTTCACCCAAAAACAGCACAACATACATTATTTTCCAATGCCTATGGGACATTCTCCATGATCAGCTATATAATAGGCCATAAAGCAACCTTAGTAAATTTAAAAATATTTAAATACTGCAAAGCATCTTCTCAGATCACAATGTTATAAAATTAGAAATCAACAATAGGAAGATCTATGGAAAAAGGGAAAGCATACGGAAACTTAATAACATGTTTCTTGAAAACGACTGGGTAGTAGAAGAAAAAAAAAAATGAAATGGAAAAATTATTTGAATCAAACGAGAATGGAAACACAACATACCAAAATCTTTGGGACACAGCAAAAGCAGTGATCAGAGGCCAATTTGTAGCATTAAATGCACACATCAAGAAAGAAGAAAGACAAAATCAACACTTTAAACCAACATCTCCAGCAATTAGAAGAACAGCAAAAAAACTTACAGTGACCAGAAGAAAATAAATAAATATTTGAGCAGAAATAAATGTAAAATAGAAAAACAATAGAAAAAATCAATAAGACTAGAAGTTTTTTTAAAAAAAAGATGAAAACAATTGACAAATCACTGTCAAATTTGACAAAGCACAAGAGGGAAAGAATACAAATAACATGAATAAGAGACAAATTGAATGACGTCACATCAGGACCAACTGAAATAAAAAGGATAATATTAGCATCCCATGAGGAAGTGTACTTCAACAAATTTGAAAATCTAGAAGAAATGGGCCAATTTCTAGAAACACACTACTTACCTAAACTAACACAGATTGAGGTGGAAAAGTAGAACAGACCTATAATAAAAGAATAAATTGAACAGGTTGTAAAAAATTATGAACAAAAAAAAAACCCTGCCCCAGACAGTTTAACCAGAGAATTATATCAAAGCTTCAGAGAAGAATTGATACCAATGCTACACAAACTATTCCAGAACATAGAAAAGGATGGAATGCCCCCAAATTCATTTTATGAAGCAAGCATAACCTTGATACCAAAA
>NW_006922747.1:92974-102006 GCF_000298275.1 Orycteropus afer afer
AGACTCCAACACATATCCCAAAAATAATACATATTGACCAAGTGCAGTTCATAGCAGGTATGCAAGGATGATTCAATATTAGAAAAACTATCAATGTCATCCACCACATAAACAAAACAAAGGAGAAGAACCACATGATCAGATTAATTAATACAGAAAAGGCTTTCGATAAAATCCAGCACACATTCCTGTTAAAAACTCTGTGAAAAATAGGAATAGAAAGGACATTCCTTAACATAATAAAGGGCATTTATGCAAAAATCAATACCTAACATAAGTCTCAGTGGAGAGAGACTGAAATATTCAATATGACTCTCATCTTGTATTATATATTTATTGACCATTTATCAAATGTCAAGCATTTGTTATTTCATTGAGTACTAGTAAGACATTAGTTAAATATAATGGAGTGGGGAACTATGAGAAATGAATTATTTTTTTCCATTTTAATAATTAAAAAAATAGTAACTTGTATGAAACACAAGGAACATTCTAAATGACTTAAGGCTTCAGCAATATTGCCTGGGTTCTTAAATTTTAAAGCTGGAATATGCATACTTAAGCTATTTTTAACCTTAGAAAACATTAATAATTTTTCCAATATTGTTTCTTCCTGTCTTTAATCCAATTTCAGTGAATAATTACTAACATCCTTGGGACTTGCTTATAAAACAGACTGTGCATTATTTCTGGTCTTTTGTTCCTTACTTTAACAGAGTCTCTATAATCCAATTTATACAGGAGAAAACAGACTTGGGCAGTTACAGTGTTCTTCAGAGTAAGGAAACTGTCCTGAAATCAATTATGTCAGACATTTAAATATGTAGCTTCATTTATTCAATTCCCAATTTAAATATGAGACAAGTTGTCTACAGAAATAGCAACTCAGGAATCTTTAGTTAAAGTTGACAAATGATATATCATAGACCATCTTCTCTCCTGCCAATACAAAGAAAAACATTGCAAATTGTGGAAAGTGCACCCAAGTGGAAGAAGAAAGCAGAAATGAGGACATTAATGGAGAAAATATTTTTGGAGGTTCTGGAAGATGGAGATGTATTAATTTATTTATCTATGTAGAAGAAGTATTTTAGAGTTGAAAGAAACTTGATTAAAATTGTCTTCTGAAGTCTATCTCCATAATTGTACAACACTCATGTATACACAGTTGTTGTTGCTATGTACCATTGAGTCAGACCGGACTCATAGTGACCCCTCCTTGGGTTTCGGAGGCAGTATCACTATGGAAGTAGATTGTCCAACCTTCCTTCCAAGGAGTGGCTGGTGGGTTTGAACTTCCAGTCTTCTGGTTAGCAGTCAAGTGCCTTTGGTACTACGCTACCAGAGCTCCTGTATACACAATATATGATGAAAATATTTACATTCATGAAAAAAAGACAAAATACAAATATTGTAGAGATTCTAATGCAACGATGTAAACAATCCCACAAAAAATAAAATAGATTTGTAATTAAGACATTATCAAATGTAAAAATGGAAGAAAAAGAAAACATTGGACATATGTCTATTGATTACTCATTTCACTACCTCCATTCATTCAGAAGATCAATTACACAGGCAAAAGGGACTGTGAAATGTGTCACAGTATGTCTTAATGAGAAATTGACAATACTCTACCTTACAAATGTATTCATTAAATGGTTAACTGACACACATACACACACACACACACACAAAGGTAAAGGAAGAAAAAAAAAGAAAACATTTAATAAGAAATCTACATAAACATGAATAGAAATACTATACGGGAAAAATAGCTACACACTGAAAAAGGGAATACAGAAAAAGAAAAGAAAGAGAATGGGCGTAGTATAAAAGAAAGAAAAATGAAAAAGAAAATACTGGTTCTAAATATTCCCAGATCCCAATAAAAGTTGAAGAAGAAAGACAAATCATTATATAAGTAGCTCTTCTACAAAATAAGCTAAAATGGAACTACAAGTCAAATCCATAAAAAGCAATACATTTGAGCTTGGGCAAATCAAAGCTGTGATTAAGCGGAAAAGCAAAAAAAAAAAAAAAATTAGATCAAAATTCAAAAGACCACATTTCAAAATGACAAGAGAGAATTTAATAGATAAAAATTAATACAGTTTAATAACAGTGAAAAATGTGGAGGTTAGTCTTATTGTAAGAGAGAAGATAACCCATAGAAAGGAAAAGAAAATATAGATAGCAATAAATCTGTAAAAATAGATTTTTAAAGTGAAATATATAATTACAAATAGAGCAAAAATGTTAGCTAAATGATGGACATAGATATATAGATGTGCATCTACATAAAACTATTGTATCTTACACAATGATAAAATTGTAAAATGGTTATTAAAAATTGTAAAATGGTTATTAAACAGAACAATTAAACAATAATAATACATTGAGTTGAAAAAGTTAACTGAAACAAACTATCTGTAACCTCAACTGAATGTAAACAGCAATGCTTTGAAAATAGACTGCATGCTTGTTGTTCTCACGAACACTAAACGCAAAAGCCAATACACTTATGACAAAGTATGTTAAAGAACATTGATAAGTGTTAATAACAAAGGATAAAGATACTGTAATTCAAGACTTATCATTTATTGCTTTAACAAATGCAATTGAGCAGCATCTATTAGTTAATGTGCCAGTCTTTGAGAATAGCATGTTGAACAAATTAAATCACTTACTTCCAATACCCTTACATATGGTATGTCAAACAGATAGGTAACCTCCAAACAATTGATAGTAATATGTGTTATGGAGAAAAATTAATCATGGTAAACGAAGAATTATAGAGTTTTTATTTAAGATATTAAAACATGAAATGCTATGGTTTACTCACCATATTTTCTAAAAAAATAAAATAAAACATATCTTTTGGATGATGATGTAGAGACATGTGAACTCACACATACCGAAGAAGTAAAAGTGATGGTTCATGAGATAGTGACATTGCAAGACAGAGTAGAAGAACATTAATAATTATTTATAGCATGATGCTTGGATTATAAAGGAAGAAATTCCAGAAGAAGAGAGTATGTGTAAAGGCATTCTAGTAGGGAGAATACAGTACATGACAGAACTGATATTACAGTTATAGATGAGGTAAGAAGTATTTTTAGAAATCTCAAACTGATGTTTCTCAAACAGATGTGTGTCTTACAAGTATAAAGAGCCAAACATCTCTGTATGCATTTTGAACAATTTAAGGTCCTTGTTATTTATCTCCAAGTTTTTGCAGATTAAGAATTTCATCTACATTCCCCTAAAGAAGGAATATTGTCATTTGGTACTGACATATGATTTGGACTACAAATTTAGATTCAAATTTAAGTTATAATGTTTACTTGCTGTGTAACATTGGTATAATCTAGGTAGTTCCTTTAAATAACCTTTCGATACAAAGTACTCTTTTCTAAAAAAAAAAAACTCCTTTGATTAGACATTGGAGACATTATATAAGAATCTTCATTAATTCTGAACATGAATACTTCTAACCGATGTCAATATTATATTTCTGAAAACATCACATATTGTGGTAAAATCTTAGCATTTCATGGCACAAGGAAAATATTTCCTAGAGATTTGTAAAATCAAATAAATTAATACTTAAAGAGTTAATAAATGATCTAATATCTTAGCATGTCTGTACTAAAAACATGGAAGTACTAGATTTCCAAAATTAATTTATAATGGAATATTTTGAAGATGAACAAAATTAGAGAGTGAAACTGAAAGACTGAGGTGATTTCAGGACAGAGTATCATGAATACAGTGTACATTAAAAAGATAAAACTCGAGTGGATTGAATACACAAGGGCTAGTCATGAATAATTTCAATCACTATCATAATGTAAAAATAAATAAGGGGATATGTTAAAAAGGTAGTTTATATAGGCTACAGTTTTCAATAAGCTTTAGTGATGTCTTCCTATAAAAACAAAAGGTTTTATTTGAAGGCAGATAAAGTATATTTTTAAATTATATTCTTCAAGGCTTGTTTCACTTGTTTATTTCTTAGGGTATATATAAAAGGATTTAAGACCAGTGCAATTGAAGTTTTGAGTACTGCTATCCCCTTGTTTAAAGCTACTCTTTCTTCTGCAGAAGGTTTTATATACATAAAAATGCAGCTGCCATAAGAGATAGAGACAACAATCATGTGGGAGGAACAGGTAGAAAAAGCCTTCTTCCTTTGCTGGGCAGAAGGGATCTTGAGAATTGTTCTTACGATAGATGCATAGGAGAGCACCACCAGAGCCAGTGTGATCATCAGTATGACAATGGCTAAGAGAAAACTTAACAATTCTATGACCTGTGTGTCTGTACAGGAGAGTTTTAGGATTGGAGAATAGTCACACAAAAAGTGGTCAATAATATTGGCATCACAGAATTCTAACTCTAGGCCCATAATGAGTACAAGAGAGATTGTTAACAAACCAGCCATCCAGGAAGCAACAAGAAGTTGGGTGCAGACTCTGCTATTCATAATGGCTGTATAATGTAGAGGTTTGTAAATGGCCACATATCAGTCATAGGACATGGCAGCCAAGAGGAAAAACTCTGATGTACCCAAGAAAATGACAAAAAATAATTGTGTCACACAAGCATCATAGGATATCATTCTATCCATAGTCCCTATGCTGATAAGGTATCGAGGGATGCAAACAGATGTAAATGACATTTCTAAAAATGAAAAATTTCTAAGGAAGAAATACATGGGTGTTTTGAGATGGGAATCCAGCAGAGTGAGCAGGATAATGGTCAGATTTCCAGTGACACTGAGCAGATATGTTAGAAATAGGAAGAAGGAAATCACAAATTGCCATTTTGGGTCATCTGTTAGTCCTACAAGAATGAATGTTGTCACCATTGTGTGGTTTCTCATGGTTAAAATTCTTCTGAATTCCATCATCTGGAAGAAACAGAAAATTCTAAGTTCAAAAACAAGTCACTGAGTGTAGGACTTAAACGTGGTAATAAGAATCAAAAAATTCAATTGAAATACATATGCTTTTCTGCTCCTACAATTTTAACCATTTTGCTCCTGTGATTTTAATCCTTTAAGCAGTCAGAACCAAGGCTTGATCTTGTTTATTATATCTCCTTCTCTGGATAGGAATTTTATGAACTCCTTTTTCAGATATTTTTTTAATTTCCCAAACAATAGATTTCTTATCTCCTACTTAAGTACTTTTACATCAGTAAACAAATTTCCCTGTTTTTCAGTTTTGTCCAAGAAGGTGAGAAGTGACTCCTACAACATTACTGAATCCATAAGAAAATGTTTTTTAGGCTATCTCAAATATATCTAAGGAGCTCTAATGGTGTAATGTCTAAGGCATTTTAATGCTAACCAGAAGGCTGGCAGTTCAAACCCACCAGCCACTCTGCAGAAGCAAGACTAGGCAACCTACTTCCATAAAGATTTACCATCTTGGTCACACAAAGGGGACCACTGAGTCAGAATGGACTTGATGGAAGTAAGTTTGGTTTTGGTTTAATTTCAATTATGTTGTTGTTGCTATGTGCCATCAAGTCGGACCCGACTCATAGAGACCCCTCCTTGGGATGCTAGCAGAAGGCTAGAGGTTCAAACCCACACTCCTCGGAAGGAAGGTTGGGCAATCTACTTCCATAGTGTTACTGCCTCAGAGTCAAGGAGGGGTTGCTGTGAGTCGGGTCTGACTCAAGGGCAAATAAAAAAAAACAACAATATCACCATGGAAGTAGATTGTCCAACCTTCCTTCTGAGGAGTGGCTGGTGGGTTTGAACCACTAGCCTTCTAGTTAACAGTCAAGTGCCTTAGGCACTACACTACCAGAGCTCCTGATTTCAGTTACATCTATTACTAAAATAATTTCTACTGAGTTTTGATCAGTGAAATAATCCTTTTCTGTGTTGTTTTTCATTTAAAACAGCTAATTAGGCCTGGATTTTTGTAGTTAATTAAAATATGGCTACCTTTTGATGAAAAGTTTCTGGTTAGTCTTTGAGTTCTGTTGTTGTTGTTGTTGTTAACTGCCATTGAGTCATTTCCGACTCATAGCGACCCCATGCACAGCAGAACGAAACACTGCCTGATCCCGTGCCAGCCCCACAATCCCTGCTATACTTGAGCCCATCATCGCAGCCACCATGTCAATCCATCTTGTTGAAGGCCTCCCCATCTTTCATCGACCCTCCACCCTATCAAGCATGACATCTTTCTCCAGGAAATGGTCCCTTCTTACAACATAACCAAAATAGGTGAGATGAAGTCTGGCCATTCTTGCTTCCAAGGAGCATTCTGGCTGCACTTCCTCCAGGACAGATCTGTTAGTTCTTTTAGCAGTCCATGGTACTTTCAGCATTCTTCACCAGCACCACAACTCAAAAGCATCAACTCTTCTTCGGTCTTCCTTATTCATTGTCCAGCTGTCACATGCATACGCAGTGATTGGAAATATCATGGCTTGTGTCAGGTGCACCTTAGTCCTCAAGGAGATATCCTTGCTCCTCAGCACTTGAAACAGTTCCTTCACAATTGACTTTCCCAATGCTACACGTCGTCTAATGTCCTGACTGCTGCTTCTGTTGGCATCGTTTGTAGAACCAAGCAATGTGAATTCCTTGACAACCTCAATCTTCTCTCCATTTATTGTGATGCTTCTCATTGGTCCAGTTGTGAGGATTTTTGTTTTCTTTATATTGAGATGTAATCCATACTGCAGACTGTATTCTTCAATCTTCATCAGTAGGTGCCTTAAGTCATCCTCACTTTCAGCAAGCAAAGTTGTATTGTCTGCATATCTCAGGTTGTTAATGATTCTTCTTCCAATCCTGATACCATGTTTTTCTTCATACAGTCCAGCTTCTCGGATTATTTGCTCAGCATATAGATTGAATAAGTGTGGAGAAAGGATACAACCCTGACACACTCCCTTCTTGATTTTAAACCATGTAGTGTCCCCTTGTTCTGTTTGAACGACAGCCTCCTGGTCAAGGTACAGATTCCTCATGAGTACAATCAAGTGCTCAGGAATTCCCATTCTTCTCAATGTTATCCATAATTTGTCATGATCCACACAATCAAATGCCTTTGCATAGTCAATAAAACACAAGTAAACATCTTTCTTGTATTCTTTGCCTTGAGCCAAGATCCATCTGACAACAGCTATGATATCCCTTGTTCCACGTCCTCTTCTGAATCTGGCTTGAACCTCTGGAAGTTCTCTGTCAATATACTGCTGCAAATGTTTCTGAATTATCTTCAGTAAGATCTTACTTGCATGCGATATTAATGATATTGTTCTATAATTTCCACATTCTGTGGGATCACCTTTCTTTGGAATGGGCACAAATATGGATCTCTTCCAGTCAGTTGGCCAGCTAGCTGTCTTCCAAATCTCTTGGCATAAGTGAGTGAGTGCCTCCAATGGGGCATCTGTTTGTTGAAATATCTCAATCGGTATGCCATCAATTCCTGGAGCCTTGTTCTTCACCAGTTCTTTCATTGCAGTTTTGACTTCTTCTTTCATTACCATTGGTTCTAAGATAAGAAGAGAAATTGTTATTTTACAGAGTAGAACTTCCCCATAGGATTTCCAAGGCTGTAATCTTTATGCAAGCAGACTAATAAATCTTTCTCCTATGGAGAAGCTCCTGAGTTTGAATTGCTAACTTTCAGATTAACAACCAAGATTCTACCCAATGCACGATAATCATTCCTTGTACTTATCACAGCAGGTGCAATTTTGGTTATAGTTTACAAATTCTTTAAATGTAAAAAAAAAAAAAAAAAAAAAAAAAAATCTCATGCCATTGAAACTCTTGCATGAAAGGAATGAAAAAAAAAATGAAGAATCCCTAAGAACTATGTGGAACCACTCAAGAAGAGTAACACACATATGATCAGAATTCCAGAACCAGGAGAGACCAAAAAAGAGAAAATGTTGAAATTTGTTGGAGGGAGACTTCCCTAATATCATGAAAGATGAGATTAAATGAATTCTTGAAGCTCAAGGGACCCCCTATTGCATTGACCCAATGAAAATCACCAAGACATACTGGAATTAAACTTTCCAAAAATAAAGACAAAGAAAAAAGTCTGAAAAGCAGTTCAGGAAAATGAAGTTACCCACAAAGGAGAACCAATAAGACTAACATATGATTTCTCAGCAGAAACTATGCAGGCAAGAAGGCAATGAGAGGATATATATAGTCTGAAAAACAAAATTGCCAACCAAGGATTATATATACAGCAAAACTGTCATTCAAAGACAATGACAAAATTAGGAAATTTTCAGCTAAACAGAAATTAAGGAAATTTGAAGAAAAAAAATACAGACCGACCTTACAAGAAATGATAAAGAGAGTACTTTGAACAGAGAACCAATAATGGCAGACAACAACCTGAGATCAAGACAAATAACAGCATCAATGTGCTATAACCTAGATATAGAACTGTCACAAAGAAAATAAACATATTATTGTTAGGTGCCATGGAATTGGCTTAGACTCATAGCAACTCTATGTACAACAGAATGAAACACTGCCCGGTCCCATGCCCCAACATCCTTGCTATACCTGAGGCCATCATTGCAGCCAATGTCTCAATACATCTCATTGAGAGTTTTCCTCTTTTTTGCTGACCCTCCACTTTCCCAAGCAGAATATCCTTCTCCAGGGAATGGACCCTTCTGACAATGTGACCAAAGTAAGTGAGATGAAGTCTACCCATTCTCTCTTCCAAGGAGCATTCTGGCTGCACTTCTTCCAGGGCAGGTTTTTTCATTCTTTTTGCAGTCCACTGTACTTTCAGTATTCTTCAACACCACTACAACTCAAAAGCATGAGCTCTCCTTTGGCCTTCTCTGTTCATTGTCCAGCTATCACATGCATATGAAGTGATTGAAAATACCATGACTTGGTTTACATGCACCGTCGTCTTCAAGGAGACATCTTTGCTCTTCAGCACTTTAAACAGCTCTTTTCCAGCAGATTTGCCAGTTGAAATACATCATCTGATGTCTTTTTTTTTTTTTTT
>NW_006922747.1:104519-111991 GCF_000298275.1 Orycteropus afer afer
GTTTAGTCCAAAGCTGCATCCTTTCCTTCAAGGCTCAGGGGTCCAAGATTATCTTCTGTGTCTGTATTTATTGGTTTCCCTTTTCTTTGTTGAAGAGGGTCTGTACAATCCTTCTGCCTAGTCCGCCATCTTGCCCCGCCTCCCACCTGATGTCTTGACTGCTGCTTCCATTGGTGTTGATTGTGGAACCAAGTAACATGAAATCTTTAACAACTTCAATCTTTTCTCCATTTATTGTGTTGATGCTTATCAGTCCATCTGTGAGAATTTTCATTTTCTTTATGTTGAGATACTGCAGGCTGTAGTCTTTAATCTTCATCAGTAAGTGTTCCAAGTTATCATCACTTACAGCAAGCAAAGTTGTGTAGTCTGCATATTGCAGGTTGTTAATGATTCTTCCTCCAATCCTGATGCCATGTTCTTTTCACATACTACAGATTCTTGATTTTTTTTTCAGCATACAGATTGAGTAAGTATGGTGAAAGGATACAACTCTGACACACTCCCTTCCTGATTTTAAACCATGCAGTATCCCCTTGTTCTGTTCGAATGACAGCCTCCTGGTATATGTATAGGTTCCTGATGAGCACAATCAAGTGTTCTGGAATTCCCGTTCTTCTCAATGTTATCCATAATTTGTTACGATCCACACAATCAAATGGTTTTGCATACTCAATAAAACACAAGTAAACATCTTTCTGGTTTTCTTCACTATCCAGCAACATCCATCTGACTTCACCAATGATATCCCTCATTACACATCCTCTTCTGAATCCAGCATATATTTCTGGAGGTTTTCTGTCAATATACTGCTGCAACCATTTTTGAAATATGTTCAGCAAGATTTTACTTGCATACAATATTAATGATATTGTTTGATAATTTCCACATTCTAGGGGAATGAGTACATTCTTTGGAATAAGTACAAATATGAATCCTTTCCAGTCAGTTGGCCAGGTAGCCATCTTCCAAATCTCTTGACATAGCTGAATGAGTGTCTCCAGCACAGTATCCAATTTTTGAAACCTGTCAATGAGTATTCTGTCAATTCCTGGAGCTTTGTTTTTCACCAATTCCTTCAGTGCAGCTTCAACTTCTTCTTTCAATACCATTGACTCTTGAACATATGTCACCTCCTGAAATGGATGATCACCGACCAACTCTTTTTGGAACAGTGACTCTTCGTATTACTTCCATCTTCTTTCATGTTTCCTGCATTATTTAATACATTGCCCATAGAATCATTCAATACTGAAACTCAAGGCTTGAATTTTTTCTCTTGTTCTTTCAACTTGAGAAATGCTGAGCATGTTCTTCCCTTTTGGTTTTCTAACTCCAGAACTTTGCACATTTCACTATATTAATTGACCTTGTCTTCTCCATCTGCTCTTTGAAATCATCTCTTCAGCTCTTTTATTTTGCCATTTCTTCCATTTACTTTAGCTACTCTCTGTTGAAGGGCAAGATTCAGAGTCTCTTCTGACATCCATTTTGTTCTTTTCTATCTTTCCTGTATTTTAAATGACTTTTTGGTTTCTTCATGGATGAAGTTCTTGATGTCATCCCATAATTCCTCTGGTTTTCGGTCATGGGTATTCAATGTATCAAACATTTTCTTTAGTTGGTCTCCAAATACAAGAGGGATATAATCAAGATAATATTTTGGTCTCATGGACTCGTTTTAATTGTCTTCAGTTTCCACTTGAAGTTGCATAGAGCAACTCATCTATTCCACAATCAGCTCCTGGCTCTATTATGGCTGAAGATATTGAGATTTTCCATCACCTCTTTTCATAGATACAGTTGATCTGATTCATCTGGCAAAGTTCACGTGTATAGCTATTGTTTGTGTTATTGAAAACAAGTATTTACAATAAATAAATAATTAGTCTTGCAAAATTATATCATGCTACCTATCTCCAGCATCATTTCTATCACCAAGGACATATTTTCTAACTACTGGTGATTCTTTGTTTTCAATTTTTTCATTCCAATAATCAGTGATAATCAACACATCTTGATTGCATGTTTGGTCAATTTCAACCTGCAGAAGTTGGTAAAAATCTTCAATTTCCTTGTCTTCGGCTTTGGTAGTTGGTGCATAAATTTGAATAATAGTAGTATTAATTCATCTTCCTTGTAGACATATGCATATTATCCTATCACTGACAACATTGTTCTTCAGTATAATTCTAGAGACATTCTTTGTGATAATGAATGCCACACTATTCCTCTTTAATTTGCCATTCCCAGCATAGTAGATCATATTGTTGCTGATTCAAAATCTCCAAAACTAGTCCATTTCAGCTCACTAATGCTTCAAATATTGATCTTTATGCATTCCATTTCATTTTTCACAACATCCAATTTTCCTAGATTCATGCTTCATACATTCCACGTTCTGATTATTAATGGATGTTTGTAGCTGTTTCTTCCCATTTTAAGACATGCCACATCAGCAAATGGAGGCCCTGAAAGCTTTACTCCATCCACATCATTAAGTTTGGCTCTACTCTGAGGAGGAAGCTCTTCCCCAGTCATATTTTGAGTGTTTTCTGACCTCAATATATCAGACAATATATCAGGGATACTCATAGTTTACCAGTAATATATCAGACAGGGTTTCATAAGGAAAATATACAGTACAAAGAAACCATAAGAACCACACATACACACACCAAGACAAAAGAAAAGAAAAACAGAAAAATTACAGCAATCAATTCATACCAATCAATAATTATATGAATGTAAATAAATTAAATGTATCAATAAAGAGACAGAGTGTTGAGAGCCAGAATGTTTCTCAGTCTGAAAAGACTTAGAGGAACATAGACTCCAAGCATTGATGCATTGCATCTGTACATATAAGACTCCAAAAGCATTGATACACAGCATCTGTATATAAATCTCCATTGATGCACAGTGTCTGCATGTTGAGTCCATAGTACATTGATGCACATAGCATCTGCATGTTGAGTCTTGTTGGGGAAGAATGTGGCTCCCTTCAAGTTGACAAATGAGTTTGTCCTTACGTTGAGCTAAACATTCAGATCTCCATGGTTCTCATACCCGGAAGAAACAGTGATTATATTTAATCAGCATGATTTAGCAAGATTTGACATAAATTTATGAGATTGAATTCTGTAGCCAATTTCTTAGTACACCATCAGCCATTTTCTCCCTTGTATTGTTCTGTGAACCTTTGATTGAACCCAGAATATGCGGAAGCCAATCTAAACTAGTTGCTAGGGAACATAGGTTTCTAGGGAACATAGTTACATAGAAGAATGAGTATAGAATTTAAGAAGTTAAGGTGACCTGAGTTGTGGTGACTTGAATTATGGGAACAGGGATGTTAGTATAAATTTTAATATGCCAATTGTGTATGCATGTTCTTTTCCTAATATTGATTAACTTGTGATTGATTGTATGACATATGAATCATGCACTTTTCCCATGTTAAACCTGTATATAAGTTTGAGTATAAGTATAATAAAGTTGGCACATTCCAGCAAAAGGCTTGATGTGTTCCTTCCGTTCCCACTTGAGGCATATGGCATAACGGTGTGGCTTTGCCCCTCTGCTCCGGGGTTTATACGGAGACACCTTAGATAAGCCTCCTCTCTTTCTATCTCTTCTCATTCTCTTACTGTCTCTGTAAAGTGACCATTTGTTGTGCTGGTAACAGCACAGAGACAGATCACAATGGAAAAGAAAACATGACCCATCAATATGATCTCTATAGAAGACATACCCTAAGAGCAAAAAGAAAAAGAAACTAAAATAAAAGGATGGAAAAACATATATCAAGCAAATGGCAAGCAAAAAAGAACATGTGGGGCAATATTAATTCCCGATAAAACAGGCTTTAAACAGAAACAACCAAAGAGATGAGGAATGATATTATATAATGGTTTTAAAGTACCAATCAAATGAGAGGACATAATCATAATTAATATCTGTGCACCTGATTAAAAAGCCCCAAAATACATAAATCAGACATTAAAAGAATTGAAAAGAGAAACAGACAACTCAGTAACAGTAGGAGACTTTAGTATACCATTTTCAATGAAGGACAGACCAACTAGAAAGAAATTCCACAAAAATACAGAAATCTAAACAGCACAATCAACCAATTAGACCTCACTGATATATACAGAACACTCTGCCCAACAGCAGCATAATATAAATTCTTTTCGAGTGCACATAGAATATTACCCAGAATAAACTTCTGGCTACCAAGCAAGTCTCAGTAAATTTAAAAATGTCAAACTACTACAAAATGTCTTCTCTGATCACAATGCTATAAAATTAGAAACCAACAACAGGAACATCAAGGAAAAAAAAACAAATACATGGAAGCCAAATAGCATTCTACTTAAAAACTACTGGGTAATAGAAGAAATAACAAATTAAATTTAAAAAATTCCTTGACTGAAAAGAAAGAAAATCAATGACTAGGGAGCAACTTATAGCAATGAATACACACATCTAAAAAGAAGAAAGAGCCAATATTAATACCTTACCCTAACATCTCCAACAATTTCAAAAAGAACGGCAGGAAACAAAAACGCATCAGGATAAAGAAAATGATAAAGATTCAAACAGAAATAAATGAAAAGAGTAAACAGACAATTGAAGGAATCAACATGTCTAGAAGTTGTTTATTTGAAAGGATTAATAAAATGCCATACCACCAGTAAACTTACAAAAAAAAAAAAAAAAAAGAAAAGAAAGTGTAGATACAAATAACATGAGTAAGAAATGAAATAGGTGATGTCAAAACAGAGCCAACAGAAATAAATAAATAATTTGACAGCCAACTATGAAGAATTGTACTACAACAAATCGGAAAAGCTAGAAGAAATGGACACTTATAGAAACATATTACATACCCAACCAAATACAATCTAAGGTAGAAAATTTGAACACTTTGAAGACTAAGGTGCACCTGAGTCAAGCCATGGTATTTTCAATTGCCTCATATGCACGTGACAGTTAGACAATGAATAAGGAAGACAGAAGAAGGATTGATGCATTTAGATTGTGGTTTTGGCAAAGAATATTGAAAATAGTGTGTACTGACAGAAGAACAAGTAAAACTTTATTGGAAGAAGTACAGAATAGTCTTTAGAAGCGAAAGTCAGCAGACTTGACCTCACTTAGTTTGATTATGTTATCCGAAGGTGTGATATTTAAGTATTTAAGGAGTGTGTGTCAACTTGGCTGGGCCATAATTTTGAGTGTCTTGAAAGTTATTCACCATGATGATATTAGATGGGTGTAATCCCCTCCAAGGTGGAATATGTTGTGACCAGCTAATAAGTTGAAGGGAGTTGCCTTTGGGGTGTGGCCTGCTTCCAGTATAAATGGAGAAGCTTGGGGAAAGTCTTCTACATTTTCTCATTTTTCAATCGTGCATTTAGCCCATCATTATCTCCAGTTCCTGGACTTGAAGCAGTGGCCTGTTGTGTTGAATGCTTATTTGGGACTTGCTGCCTGGTATAGTGCCTGAGGCACTTGACTGCTAAACAGAAGGCTGGCAGTTCAAACCCACCAGCCACTCCTTGGAAGGAAGACTGAGCAATCTACATCCATAGAAATACTGCCTTGGAAACCCAAGGAGGGGTCACTGTGAGTTGCAATCAACTCGATGACAGTGAGTGAGTGAGCGTTCACAGCTTGTGAGCCAACAGTCTGCCACCTTACCTGTCAAAGTTGGATTCATCAGCCTCAATAGCCAGCAGCTGTGTGAGTCAGGAAACTTTCCAGGTTTCTCCAGCAGACTTGGAATAAGAGGCAGAGTTGATGTCCAAAGTCAAGGGCTTTCCACCCAGGCCCTAGAGCTGGCACTCTGAACTCAGATTACTAACCCAGTCTTCCCCTAGAGCTAGCACAATGGACTTGGATTTCTAGCCTCGTTTCCCCTAGAGCTGGCAATTTGAATTCAGACTTCTAGCCTCCTAAACTGTAAGAGTATTTGTGTTTGTTAAAGTTATACATTTGTGGTATTTCTATTACAGCAGCACTAGAGAACTAAGAGAGAATTACCTAGTTCCCAAAAAAGGATATCATACTTGTGGATTATGTTTTGTGTGTCTGGCACCCATGTAATAGGCAGGGCACATTTCCACTGAAACCAAATGATGCTCCATATCATTCACTGTCAGAGGTGTGTGCATATGCAAACCCAACCAGGAGCCCTCTGTCTCCACTGTCCAAGGCATGACAATGACTAGACCACATGCTAGGTGGCTGCTGCCTTTGTGGTCTGGGAGCATGCACACCCAGACCATGTGCCAGGCTCCTGCCACCTCTATGTACATGTGTTCTCATGGATTGCACATCCTGCATGTACCAGAGCTGTTTCCCTGGTGACTAGGGACATGCACTCAAGTGGATTGCATGACAGTCACTTGCTGGCACTGTGGCCAGCAACGTGCATCCCAGAACATAGGGTGATAAGTACCTGCTGCCTTAGAAGCATGAATGACTATTGCTGCACCATCTTTTTTCTTTCTATTTTTACTTTTCCCAAACTTATTCTTCCTTTTTATTTGTTTATTTTTCCCTCCTTCTTTTTTACCTATCTCTTTTCTCATCTCTCATTTATATAATGTTGGGAGCTCTAGTAGCATAGTGCCTAAGGCACTTGACTGTTAACCAGAAAGCTAGAGATCCAAACTCACTGGCCACTCCTCGGAAGGAAGGTTGGGCAATCTACTTCTGTAGTGACACTGCCTCGGAAACCCAAGAAGAGGTCTCTATGAGTTGGGTCCATCTCAAAGGCAAATAACAACAACAACAACATATATAATGTTGTTGATGTTATGATAGAGAAGAGGTAGAAAATCTGTTTAATATTAATGATAAGCAAAGCTCTCCCAAAGGAACTGTCACTTATGCTGAAACTTGAAAGATATATAAGAAAACAAAAAGTTTAAGGATGCTATAACCAGAAATATAAGAATGCAAAGAAATGGAGAATGGGTTTTAAAAGTTTCACCTGGATAATTATAATGAGTCAGAAATCGGTATTTGTAAACATTAACTATTGTTCTGTTGGGCAGAAATAACTGAATCTCAAGCTTTTGTTCTAATTGTGTAAATTGCTTTATAGTCTCTTAGACTTGCAAATTACAGTGATGCACTTAAAGTACACTTTATTTCAAGTTTTGTTTTCGGGTCTCTTTGTATATTTTAAACAATTTGTATGTTAAAAGTTTAATAAATTCTGCTTGTGGTAATTTTAATCAATTTTCTTATTAATGTTTATTATTTACATATAATCACTTTAAACCAAACGTATTTGGACAACTATATAAACTTGTATAGTAATAAAAATTATATTTCTCTCATGTTAATTAGTTCCCTTTCTTTTTTCTTCCCAGTCACTTCCTTTCTGCCATTGGGTCTGGATACCTACTGATATTCTTTCAGTCACTACAGATTAGTTTTTTTTTTTTTTTTTT
>NW_006922747.1:112091-113953 GCF_000298275.1 Orycteropus afer afer
TTATAAAAGAATATGGCCTTCATATCCTACTTCTCTTGCTCAGAACAATGTTACTGAAAGTCTTCCATCATATTGCATGCATCCTTAGCCCATTCCTTCTGGTTTGTGTAATTTAGCAGGATCTCTGGTGTCTTAGCTATTGCCAACTTTCTCTCTTGTAACTCTAACACTTTAGTATGCTATTTCTCTGAGGAAACTCACCATAAAACCAAATTAATTTCTTTGAATAGTGTGAAAAGTGAGTCCATTTCATAGTCTGAAACCAGTCCTTGAAGGACTCTATCCTTCCATAACATCCATTTGAAGTAATCTGTCTGCCAGAGAGAAAATGGAAACTAATAATTTTCTTATGCCTTTGTGAGTCTACTCCTCAATTCAATGTTTTTCAAGGATGTTGGAATTTCAGGAATAATCCTAGGGGAAAGAAAGGAAGATATCTTTTGTATTAGTAAGAGTTCTCAAGAGAAGGGGGATTCAAAATGGAGTCTCACCAGTGAGCACCACATTTTTTTCCCTCTGGCATCTAAGAATTTTAAGAACTAGGTACAACAGTTTGAATTAAGACTTTTGGCACTCTGAACAGCTCACTGATCCAGATTGCACCAAACACAGAAGAGCAGAATTGGAGAAAAGGTACAGGGAGAATTTTTTTAGGAAAGAGCTACTGCCACAACATGAATAGACACCTGAGAGAGACCATTGGAAACCTTTCTGGGGCAGTCACTGTCTGCTGGGTGGAGGCAGCAGCCTGAGATGCCCAAGCCAAGAACAAGATCACTTATAGCATCTTACCAGCGACCAATACAATATTACAGCAGGCAGCGGCAAAGCCCTGTCTCCAGCGGCTGATTTTGTTGGTAAGGGACAGTGGGACACAGACACCATTTCTGTCACACAAGTGGAGATCTCAATGGTACACCAGAAAGACTAACTCCCTCCCCTCCCAGCAGATTTCAGAGTGGGTTTGGGTCAGACTGGGAGACACTGTGCTTTTCTTTCCAGTTATCAGGACCACAGATCACTGGCAGTTACTCCCCGAATACACCACAGCTAAAATTGTGTACATCTTTGTCACCACAGGTGTGTGGTATTGCAGACAAACTCCAGAGAAGACCATTGCTGGTCAGGAGGGATTGGGATAACACTGTAGGCAGATGGGGCACAGATAGCAGAAAACCACAGCTTAGCACACTCACTCGAATTTTGCCCTAGAGCCGTGCTTTGGTGCTATGGGGCCGCGGAGGCGGGGGTTTTGAATGTGCATGAAATTGGCAGAAATTTGTGACCCTCTAATAATACAAATCTTTCCTGAGATTGAGCTGTGGTCTTGGAAATAAATACGTCATAAGTAATAGCCTGCTCAGGTACTACCCCGAGTCCAACACACCTGAAATTGCATGCAACTTTGGTGCCGCAGGTGGGCAATATCACAGAAAACTCCAGAGCCGGCCATTGGCTGTCCAGCTGGGTTGAGTCAGCACGGCAGGCAGAAGGGGCACAGATAACAAAGAAACTGCAGCTGAGCCTGGTCCCCGAGTTTTGCCTTGGAGCCATGCTTTGGCACTGTGGGGCCGCAGAGGCTGGGCCTTTGAATGTGCTTGAAATTAGCAGAAATTTGTGACCCTCTAACAAGAAGAAATTTTTTCCTGAGGTCAAGCCGTGGTCTGGCAAATAAAAACCTCATCAATAATACCCAGCTCAAAGCCCTAGAAACCGACCCTAACAACACTAAGTTTTCCTTCCTTTGCTCCCACCTTCTCCGCCAATAACTTCACTCATTCAATAGAAGAAACTGTATTCAGCCAATTACCATAAAACCTCACACTTCAAACTCTAAACCTTCTGTATGAAAAACAGAAACA
>NW_006922747.1:116194-116622 GCF_000298275.1 Orycteropus afer afer
TTTAAGACAAAAACCACCACATGAGACAAGGAAGGACATTATATAATGGTTAAAGGATCAATTGATCATGAAGATATAACCATAACCAATGAAAGAGCCCTAAAATACATAAATCAGACTGTAAAAGAGTTGAAAAGCCAAATAGATGACTCCACAGTCATAGTGGGAGATTTTAATATACCACTTTCTTTGAAAGATAGAATAACTGGAAATGAACTCAATAAAAATACAGAAGAGCTAAATAATACACTCCACCAACTGGGCCTTATAGATATCTGCAGGTCACCTCACCCAACAGCAACACAATATATATTCTTCTCTAGTGCACATGGAACTTTTTCCATGATAGACTATATGTTAGGCCATAAAGGAAGCCTTAATAAATTTAAAAACATTGAAATACTGCAAAGCATCTTCTCAGATCATAA
>NW_006922747.1:123580-127111 GCF_000298275.1 Orycteropus afer afer
ATGTCTCCTTTTTTTGGTATTTTCACGCAAATTCTTCTGCTAATTGGGGTTTAGTCCAATTCTGTATCCTTCCCTTCAAGGCTCAGGGGTCCACGATTATCTTCTGTGTCTGTGTTAATTGGTTTCCCTTTTCTTTGTTGAAGAGGGTCTGTGCAATCCTTCTGCCTAGTCCGCCATCTTGCATCTCATTGTTTTGAGTCCCACTTTCTTAATGACATAGGATGTTGGGCATTTTTTTGTATCTGATTTACCAACTACCTATCTTTTTTGGTGAGGTATCTGTTGAGATCACTTGTGTATTTTGTAATACAGCTGTTTGTTTAGCTATTGTTGAACTTTAACTTTTTTTTTTTAATATACCTTGAATTCAAGTCTTTTCGCAGTTATGTATCTTGCATATATTTTCTTCCTGTCTATGGTTTGTCTTTTCATTCTCTTAACAATGTCTTTTGCAAAGCAGAATTTTTTTTATTTTAAGTAAATCAAATTTATCCTATTTACTTTTTTGTTTTATGAATTGTGCTTTTGGTGTTATATCTAAAAAGTCATAATCAAACCTAGTTTGATTTTCACCTATGTTACCTTATAGAAGTTGTGTAGTTTTGCATCTTATATTTATTTTTATTATTATTATTTTTAAAAAACCGTTTTATTGTGGTATGGGTGAAAGTTTACAGAGCAAACTTATTTTCCATACAACACTTCATATACATTTTGTTTCATGGTATTGACTGCAATTCCTCACAATGTAAAATCTCTCTTCCCATTTCCTCTCTGTAGTTACTTCTTCCCTGTGTCCTTCCCTCCCATATTCTCTCACCCCCCACCCCGAGCTGTCTCTCTGTGCAAATACTGCCCATCTGTTCTCCCCCAGTTAATCACTCCAAGGAGTGTATCTTCCTAATGTAATTGTTTATCCCATATACCTGACTGTTGTTTGGCTGTAAGCCACAAGAGTGAGCTCAGTTCCAGATGTGAAGGTATCTAGGGGCCATAATCTCAGGGGTCTCAACAGGTTCTATCAGATCTGCAAACCTGGTCATTTTTCTATGATTTTGAGTTTTGTTCTTCATTGTTCTTCCACTTTATCCAGGATCTCCTGTGCAGATCCCCCTCTGAGTGGTTGGCAGTGGTAGCTGGGCACCATCTAGTTCTTCTGATCTCATGGTCATATAGGCCAAGGATTGCATGGTCTACCAGTCCCATGGACTAATTCTTTCCATATGTCTTTGGTTTTCTTCATTCTTCTTTGCTCTGGATGAGGAGAGACCCATCTTTGCATCTAGATGGCCACTTGCAAGCTTTTAAGACCCCAGTCATTACTCACCAAAATAGGGTGTAAAACAAAATTTGTGTGTAGTATGTTATGTCAATGGAGCTTGATGTCCTCTGTGACCAGGGTCTTGAGCCCACAGGTCCAACTACTTGCTCCCTTGGGGTAACTGGATATGGCCAAGATGGACTTGTTTTAATTTTCTTTAGCTTCAGCTTGAACCTGCTTTCAAGCATTTGATGGTCTGTTCCATAGTCAGCCTTGACCTTGTTCTGACTGATGATATTGAGCTTCTCCATCACCTCTTTCCACAGACATAGCCCATTTGATTCCTGTATATTCTATCTGGCATGGTCCACACATAGAGTTGCTATTTATGTTGTTGGAAAGAAAGGTATTTGCAGAGGTTCTTGATCCATCTAGCATTAGTTTTTGTGTATGGTGTGAGGTATGGTCTTGTACCATTTTTCTGCAAATGAATAACCAGTTTTGCCAGCATCATTTATTGAAGAGACTATCACTTCTCCACTTAATGGATTTTGACCCTTTGTCAAAGATCAACTGACCCTAAGTCAATGGATCTATTCTTGGGTTCTCAATTCTATTCTACTGGTCTATGTGTCTGTCATTGTACCAATACCAGGCTGTTTTGCCTATTGTAGCTGTATAACAGGTTTTGAGATCTGTGAGTGTGAGACCTCCTTCTTTGTCGTTCTTCTTCAATATTGCTTTGCTTATCTGAGTTCTCTTTCTTTTCCATATAAAACTAGTGATTGTTTTTTCCATATCTTTAAAGAATGTTGCTGGGATCTCTGTTGGGATGGCAGTGAATGTATGGATTGCTTCGGATAGTATTGACATCTTCACAATGTTCAACTTTCCTATTCATGAGCAAAGCATGTTATTCATTTATGTAGATCTCTTATGGTTTCTTAAAGTAGTGTTTTGTAGCTTTCTCTGTGCAGATCTGTGATAAATTTTAAGTTAATGTTTGTGAAAGATAAGGTCTGTGTATAGATACATTGTTTTTGCATGTATGTCCAGGTATTCTACTCTTACTTGATGAAAAGATTAAGTTTCTGCATCGAATTGCCTTTGTTCTTTTCTCAAGATCACTTGACTATGTCTTTTGGCTCAATGTTGAGCCTTGGGGAGTGGGTTCAGTTCATGACTTGAAGGATGTCTAAACTTATAGTCTCAGGAATTCTACCAGTGTCTATCAGACCAGTAAGTGGTATTTTTTTTTTTATTATTATTATGTTGAATTGAGTTCTATAATTTCCAACCACTATATCCAGGATCAACTATTGTGATCTATTTCAGTGCAGTCTGCAGTGGTAGCTGGGCACCATCTCATTCTTGCATCACTGTCATACAGGCTGGGGTTCATAGAGTCCATAGTCCATTGGACCAATTGTTTCCTTGCAAATATTCCTTTGACTTTCGTCACTCATTTTTATTATTTTATTTTATTTTTTTTATTGTGATTTGGGTGAAGGTTACAGAGCAAATTTACTTTCCATACAGCGGTTCACATATACTTTGTCTCATGACATTGACCACAGTTTACCACAATGCAGCAGCTCCCCTCCCACTTCTTCTCCATAGTTACCTCTTCCCTGTGTCCATCCCTCCATGCACGCCTGCCCCCTGAGCTGTCTCTCTATGCATAAGAAGCCCTTCTTTCTCCCATGATTGTTCTCTCCAAGGAATGTATCTACTTGAGGTAAATGTTCAACTCATATGCCTCTATTTTGTTTGGCTGGAAACCACAGGTGTGGGTTCAATTCCAGATTTGAAGGACAGCTAAGGGCCACAGTCTCAGTGGTTGCACCAGGCTCTATCGGACCAGCAAACCTGCCCCCCCCCTTTTTTCTTCCAAATGATTTTGAGTTTTGTTCCACATAGTTCTCCCTCTCTATCAAGGATCTCCTACATAGATCCCCTTTCAAGTAGATGACAGTGGTAATCGGGAACCATCAATTTCTTCTGGTCTCATAGTCATGTAGGCTGCAGATCGGATGGTGTACCAGTCACTAGGACTAATTGTTTCCATGAATTTTTGTTTTCTTCATTCTTCTTTGTTCTGGAAGAGGAGAGACCCATCATTGCAAATAGATGGCAGCTTGATAGCTTTTAAGATCCCAGTCACTACTTGCCAAAGTAGGAAGTGGAACAATGTTTTGTATAGTATGTTATGCCAATTGAACTTGATGTCCCCCGTGACTATGGTCCTAAGCCCGCAGGTTCAACTACTC
>NW_006922747.1:134242-138466 GCF_000298275.1 Orycteropus afer afer
GTGAAGTCTTAAAT
Organism: Orycteropus afer afer; assembly: GCF_000298275.1. NCBI lineage: Eukaryota > Metazoa > Chordata > Mammalia > Tubulidentata > Orycteropodidae > Orycteropus > Orycteropus afer. The sequence continues at coordinate 134,257 of NW_006922747.1, forward strand.
ATTTCTTCAGTTTCCAAGGTGTGAATACGATCTTATGATTGAAACAGTATCAGAATTAATTTACCTTTTCAAAATCATCTCTATGCACTAAACATTACTATAAATATCTCTTTGCCATTAGTGCCCTGTAAAAATTGATTGCTAAAGTATATTAATTGATGTAAACTAGAATTTAATACAGCACTGTGTTGAATAAAAAAAAAAAAATACTTTCCTATATTACTTTAGGAAATGAATAATCATAGAGTGGTATAACATCCATTATGTGATCAAGAAATTGAAATTAACTTTATTCATATGCTAGAATGTCTTAGGAATGTGATTGTGACATTAACAAAGATGAAGACTGATTTAAATGAAAATATGTTTGTGGTTCTGGCAATGAAATCTGAAATCCATGACGGCCAACACAATTTGAGGAAAGTTACCCAGGCATTAGGCCTGATTTCCTCAGGGATAAAATAAACATATAAGAGGGGATTTTCATACCGAAAATCAATTAATGCTACAATGCTCACTGCTGTCAAGTTAGACCCAACTCATAGTGACCCCTTGGGTTTCTGAGGTGATACCACTATGGAAGTAGATTGCCCAATCTTCCATCCAAGGAGTGTCTGATGAGCTTGAACTGCCAGCCTTCTGGTTAGCCTTAGGCACGAGGCCACCAGTGCTCCTAATTCTATAATATTACACCATAATAGATAATCCAGCCTTTAATAAATAGAAAATGGAGAATATATTTATATAGGAAATGAAGAAAAACATATTTTAAAAAACCAAGCTGTTTTTCAGACTTTCTTAAAAAAGTAAATCTCATCTAGCTAAAATCAAATATCTCTCCTCTCAACTCTCTATCTTGCACTTTCACACTTCTTTTTTTAATTGCAAATGGATGTGTATGGAAATACCATATTTTTATACAAATTATACATACCTTCTGTGTTTGTTTGCTAATTGTTCTCTTCCCCCTGAGAGGTATTTTTACAAATGCACTATCTTTTTTTTTTTCCCCCACCACTTATAAAAGCAAATTTGCTCAGCACCATTTGAGAAAATACCTCCTGGGTTGGAGGTTGTGGTGGGCAGACAAACTGAGAAGACACATATTATGTACACAGAACTATGGTACATAAAGTTAATATTTTGGAGGCAGATTGTTCTCTAAAAGAAATTAAAGAGATACTTTAGTTTAAAAGCAAAGTGTTAGACTTACTATCTTCTCTAATTTTACAAATACATTATCAGTTTTACCACATTCTTGAATTGTTTGAAAAAATTGTCCTTTACTGAGGATTTAACAATTCTAATAGCATATATTGACTGAACTATGAGATAGGAATTAATTTCCCTTACTTTTCATATAAGGAAACCTGATGCTGCAGTAGTTAAAGTGCTTGGCTGCTAACCAAAAAGATGAGGTTCAAATTCACCAGTCACTACCCAGGAGAAAGATGTAGCAGTCTGCTTCTGTCCTATAGGGTTGCTATGAGTTGGAATTTATTCAGAGGTGGTGGGTTTTATGATTTGCACTTTACATATGAAAATTTGAGGCAAATGAACTTTGAGTAATCTGTGCAGTGTCTCACAGTGTGTATATGGTGAAAGCACTGCTGAACCCAGACTGAATAGATCCTCTTATAACCATTCAAACCCTCTTTTAATGTTTAGACATACTACTTCTGCAAATCCAACATGTTTTGAATACCCCTGTTTGATTTGTATATATTCATATCTAAATTTTCTTTTCTTATGTATATTTAGACTTAGAATAATTATTCCTTTATCCTGGAAAGCCTCCCTCATCTCCACTGTTAGAAACCCATCACATGTGCCCTATATTATGTTTGTATGTCTTTACACAGCACTAATTATAAACTGTATAGTAACAATTGCTTTTTGTTCTTATCTCTTTTGGGGAACACAAGCTTCTTGAAACTAAGAATTGAGCTTCCCACAATCCCTGGAATAAGACATAAATTCAATAAACATATGATGAATTAATTAACAAAACATTTAGCAATTTACACTTACACAAGGTATATTTTAATGAAAGTCATGGTTTCTGGAAAGGAATATTCCTTAAGAAGATGTAATTTGAAAAATAGGTTAAGGAATTGAAGGAGGTAATATTATTGTAGGAGAGTGAAACATTTTAATAAGGAAGAGTAAACTGTAATGGGGGAATGAGCTATATGATTCTTCAACAGAATCTCAAATATGAGATAATTGATGATGTAGCAAAACATAATAAGAACACATGTATGAAATATATTTCCCTAGTTTTTACTGAAGGTCATATTTTTATCATATTTTTAAAGTAACTTATTTTGAAAAACACAAGATCTTTTGTAATGCATCCCAGAAGACTTCCTTTACCTGCTGGTTCCTTAGCGTGTAAATGAAGGGATTTAGTAAAGGGGCAACTGAGGTATAGAGCAAAGCTACACCTTTGGATACAGTCACTCTTTCTTTTGCAGATGGCTTGATATATATAAATATACAGCAACCGTAAGTCATGGACACAACAATCATGTGAGAAGTACAGGTGGAAAAAGCTTTGGTCCTTTGTTGTGCAGCGGGAAATTTCAGGATGGTCCTAATGATAAAAGTGTAAGAAAGAATCACCAAGACCAAGGTGACTACAAGTGTCACCACAGCTAAAACCAAAGACATCAATTCTAGGATATGTGTGTCTGTGCAGGATATCTGCAGAATGGGAGACGTTTCACACATAAAGTGGTCGATTATTCTGGAAGCACAGAAATCCAGCTTGAGTCCCATGACCAATGGAGGAAAGATGATTAGGAATCCAGTTACCCAAGAACTAAGTACAAGTTGGTAGCACACTCTGCTGCTCATGATGATGGGATAATGCAGGGGTTTGCAGATGGCAACATAGCGGTCATAGGACATGGCCGCCAGAAGGTAAAACTCTGTAACTCCCAGTAAAAGGATAAAAAATAACTGAGCTGCACAATTATTATAAGAAATAGTTTTGTCTTTAGTCACAATGGTTATCAGGAATCTGGGAATACACACTGTTGTGAATAGGAGTTCCAAAAAGGAGAAATTTCGGAGAAAGAAATACATTGGAGTCTTGAGACGTGCATCCAGCAGGGTGAGGAGGATAATAACCAAGTTCCCCATCATGCTAAATGTATAGTTGAGAAAGAGAAAGAAGAAAATCACAATTTGCAATTGTGGGTCATCTGTCAGTCCCAGAAGAATGAATATTTCTATTGATTGGTTCTTCATTTCTCTTCAGTAAGCCTTATCAAATGTACACAGGGAGAGAAGAACAAAATTAAAAATACTAAGATTTTTTTAAAAAACTTAAAATAATGAAAATATATATTCTCAAATTTACCCATTTGTAAATTATGACTGCAACATGAAATGGCAGATCACACATAAATATATGCCAAAGGTCAATGTAAAATTCCTTCTAATCCTAATTTCTTTTTATAATATTCCTGATAATTTATTTTTCTTAGAACTTGAATTTTTGGTACATGTGAATTTTAGCCAGTCATTTCCAAATGGTCTTTACTCTGCATGTATAATTTAAAAAGAAGCACATAAAATATTTACAATATATTTTCTAATTATGCCTTAACAAACTGATTTGAAATAATTCCCATTTTAATCTATAAGCAATTTTGAGTTCCATTTTGTACTTTAACTCCATAGGGTGCTCAGAATTTTTGTACCTCTTGACATCTTCGAGCTCTGGTGGTGTCTTCATCTTTATTGTTTTTGTTGTATTCACTTTGCCTCTGAATCCCTTTCTTCTTAAACACTTACCATTAATTTATTATTATAACAACACAAAATGGAACATCTCTTTGGAGACAGCTTTTATAGATGCATATATATGTGTATCCATAAATATATTTTATAATCATACTTAAAATGTATCATAGACTCTGTTTTAAATGGAGGAAAATGTCCTAAATGAAAATAACTAAAAAAGAAACTTAAGTACAGTTAAAATCAAAGCAAGTAGAAAATATATATTTATTTATTACAAACTCCTTTTCCTATCATATTTGTAATGCTAGCTTCCATTATTTTTATCATAGCTGTGCAAATTGCATGAAGTTGATTTGTCTTTTTAAAATAAGAATCCAGGTGGTTTTTCTAAAACCAGAGTTCAGGGTTTTATTATAATTACTGCACTATTCATTGATTAAGGAAACATTGATTTTCC
>NW_006922747.1:138614-139113 GCF_000298275.1 Orycteropus afer afer
TATATAATTTTGGCACATTATTATTTATAAAATCCTGAATATTTAGAAATCATGTTAATTCCTACATTTTCTACAACTAAGAATTCAACTTACTTCCATGTTATAATATCCTGATTCCATTTTACATGTCAAACTACTTCATCATATACATTATTTATATAAGCTTATATAAACTGGTAAACTAAAATAATTTATGGAAACCCTAATGTTCTGTTTGTTATTTTTCTTCTTTTACATTTCTCCTTACTGATATTGCTGCATCTGCTAAGTGATCACAAGTTTTATTGTACAGATAAACATTTCAGCCCTCATTATCTCTAATACTTCCATGTATGCTCTATACCTGATTTGAAAAGAAGTTTTCTAGGAACTGAACAATCAGTCAATGTCTGTGAGCATGTGGTTCTAACAGGCTGTTCTTGAACAAGGCTATGTCAAAGTCTAGTTGAGAGCTGCTCATTGTTTTTCCATATCAGTTCACCCAGTGCAGCATCCAGTT
>NW_006922747.1:140563-141778 GCF_000298275.1 Orycteropus afer afer
CTATCCAGGATCTCCTACATAGATCCTCTTCCAAGTGGTTGACAGTAGTAGCCAGGCACCATCTAGTTCTTCTGGTCTCATAGTCATATAGGCTGCAGATTGGATGGTGTACCAGTCGCTAGGACTAATTGTTTCCATGAATTTTTGGTTTTCTTAAATCTTCTTGGCTCTGGACAAGGAGAGACCCATCATTGCATTTAGATGGCAGCTTGCATGCTTTTAAGATCCCAGTCGCTACTCACCACAGGAGGAGGTGGAACAATGTTTTGTGAAGTATGTTATGCCAATTGAGCTTGATGTCCTCTGTGACTATGGTCCCGAGCCCACAGGTTCAAATGTTTGGTCCCTCTGGGTAGCTGGCTGTGATCAAGCAGTGACAACAACCTTGCCCCTTCTCAGCTGCACTATACACCTGGGAATTCAGATCATACACATAAAGTTATAGGACCATTGTCTGCCAACCCTATACCTGTTCTTGGGTACACTCACCACTTCATAGACATACCTGATAGTTCAGCCTGTCCACTCCTCTATTCACCCATATACCTGTGTTTGCCTTCACTGACAACGCAGTACTGTATGTACAAAAGGATTCATCTTTGTTGTCTGTACTTCCCACGTACTTCTCTATGTCTTTTTATTCTTCAGTGCCACTATATTGATCACTCATATTTGGTACATTGCCCTTTTCTTCACCCAAATCAAAACATATCTCTATCTATCTAACAGTATTCCCTCCCCTACACTCCCATCCATGGTAACCAACAACAAAAAAAAATGTCCTTCTATAAATAAACATTTCCTTGACTTTCACAATAATGGACTAATACAATATTTGTCCTTTTGTGATTGATTTATTTCACTCAGCATAATGTCCTCCAAGTTCATCTACATTGTGTGGTGTTTTTCAGATTCTACATTATTATTTAGGGTTGCATAGTATTCCATTGTGTGTATATACCATAGTTTTGATATCCATTCCTCAGTTGATGGACACCTAGGTTGTTTCCATCTTTTGGCCATTGCAAATAGTGCCGCAATGAACATGGGTGTGCCTATGTCTGTTCTTGTCATGGCTCTCTCTTCTTTAGGGTATATACCTAGTAATGGAATAGCTGGGTCAAATGGTATTTCTAGTTCCAACTTTTGAAGGAATTGCCACACTGCTTTCCACAATGGTTGTACCATTTCAAAGTCCCACCACAAGTGTATGAG
>NW_006922747.1:147629-156839 GCF_000298275.1 Orycteropus afer afer
AAGTGGGTGTGGGGTATACAAGTAACAATAGGAATGTCACACCTTTTCAGTCATGCAGGTCCAGAGAGTTCTTGGAGTTACTGGAAAGCAGAACCTTTTCTTAAGCCCCTGGAATCTGGTGGAGAGTTGTCTCTTTTGGTTGTCTCTAGCTTCTGGTTATGTGTTGATTTGTTTTATCTTGGTTTTATGTTTTAATATTTAGAGAAGGTGAAGCTGGTGTATTTTATTTTATTATTGATTCAGATATGTTGGGTTACTCTGCTGTTTTCTTTGTGATGGTGGACTCATTGGTGGAATGTGAACATGTGTTTCTGTTTGTCGTAAAGAGGGTTTAGAGTTTGAAGTGGGAGTTTTATGGTAATTGGCTGAATAAGATTTCTTCTATTGAATGAATGAAGTTATTGGCAGAGAAAGTGGGAGCAGAAAAAGGAAAGCTCGGTGTTGTTAGGTTTGGTTTCTAGGGCTTTTCACAGGCTATCACAGATGATGCAGCTATTCACAAGACCACGGCTCTATCTCAGGAAAGATTCCTGTTGTTAAGGAGTAGCTAATTTCTGCCAGGCTGAGGCACACTCAAAGATCCTGCCTCTGAGGCCCCTTGGCACCAAAAAGCTGATCCAAGGTAAATTCCTAGGACCGCACTCAGCCGCAGCTTCCTCTCTCTCTCCCTGCCCCGTTTGCACGTGGTGCTGGCACAACCTCGCCAGACCGCTAATGGCTTGGGAGTTTGTCTGTGATACTACTCACCTGTGGCACCAAAGATGAGCATGATTTCAGCTGTGTTGGAGTCGGGGAAGTACCCACCAGCAAACTGCAGTCCCAATATCAGAGATAAAGATAATCACCATGTCTCCCAGACTGACCCAAGCCCACCCAGGGACCTAATGAGAGGGGAGTGAGCTTGCCCTCCTGGCACAACAGTGAGCTCTCCGCCTGAGTCTCAGCAGTGCTGCGCACAGCTCTTTGGACTTAAGAGACCCAAATTACCAATAAAATCAAGTGCTGGATGCGGATCTTTGGGGCTATTTGCTGGGATATTGGAGTAGTCATTGTTATGCTGATATAGGGTGTCTTCTTTCTTGGCTCATGGGCATCTCAGGTGGCCACCCTCACCCGCCAGTCAGTGACTGCCCCAGGGAAGTTTCCAGTGGCCTCTCTTGGCTGTCCATACATCCTCCGCCAGGTAGCTCTTTATTAAATAATCTCTTTGTGCCTTTCCCCTAATTCTGCTCTTCTGTGTTTGGTGCACTCTGATTCAGTGAGCTGCTCAGAGCACCAAAATCCTTAATTCAAACTGCTGTACCTAGTTTTTCAAGTACTTAGATGCTAGAGGAAAATAGAATGGTGTTTACTGACAAGACTCCATTTTGAATCTAATAAATATATTTTTATGTTACTATAAAAACTATAAACAATTTCAGTGTCCTCAGCTGGTGGTGGATAAATAGTTTTTAGTATATTTATAACACGTAAAACCACTCCACAATAAAATGAAATGAAATAATGATAAATAAATTAAAAAAAAAAATACAAGTTAATCTTAAAAGCATTTGCTGAGTGAAAAGAAGTTGGATACAAAAGATATCATGTAGCATAATTCTATTTAAACAATTCTAAATGCAAAAACAAACCAGTTGCATTTGAGTTGATTGTGACTCATGGCAACTCCATATGTGTCAGAGTAGGATTGTTCTCCATAGGATTTTCTTTTTTTTAAGAATTTATTTATTTTATTTTTGTGCAGAATATGTCCAGCAAAACACACCAGTTGACAAGATTCACATTCACAATTCAGTGATACTGATTACATTCTTCTAACTGTACAAGCATTGCCACCCTTCTTTTCTGAGTTGTTCCCCTTGTCCTTTAGGATAAACATAAATTCACATGTTCTTTCAAGTTGCTATTGACAATTTGATCACTTAAAAAGCACGCTGCTCAAGGAAGACATTCTTTACCATCTTAACACTGTTTTTTGGTTTTAAGAAGACTTTAGGGGACATTTTGATTTAGGATTGTCTCAGGGCAATAATTTTGGGAGTTCATCCAGCCTCCATGAATACAGAATAACTGTGTTCCATGAGAATTATGAAATTAATGTTCTGCATTTCCCTACTTCTGATAAGGATTCCTCTATAGAAGCTTAGCTCAAAATGCTCAGTAATGGTAGCCGGGCACCATCCAGTTTTTCTGGAGTCATGGCAAAGGAGGCAGTTGCCATAGGTGATTAAGCATACATTCCTTTCCTCCACCTATTCCTAGCTGTCCTCCCTCTGTTGCTCCAGGTGTTTAGAGATGGATTGCTGTGATTTGGATGGCTGCTGGCCGGATTTTAGGCCCCAGGCACTACATACTGAACCCGAGGTAGGCAGAAGCAGTAAAGACATTATTAAGCCAATTAACTATGATGTCCCATGAAACCATGACCCTATAACTCTAAACGAGGAAGCAAAGCCCATGAGGTATTTGGTCATACATATGCAGTACTCATTTTATTTTTAGTCATTGTTGTAAATATATCTATCACACAATTTCTGGCAATTCAAACTTTTACAGTTCTATAACTTATTGACAACAATTGCAATAATCCTTAATCAATGCTACTTTCCTCTAATGTAAACTGAAACTCAGTACTTCAAAAGCAATAACCCCTCCTTTACTCCTTTTTTAGGCCTCTGTTGCTTTGGTGGTGGTGGTTAGGTGTCATCATGTTGGTTACCATTTATGGTGACCCTACTATGTGCAACAGAATGAAACATTGCCTGGCCCCACGTGAGCCTCACAATTGTTAATTTTTGAGCCCATTGTTGCAACCACTGTGGCAGTCAATTTTATTGAGAGTCATCTTCTTTTTCATGGACTCTCTACTTTACCAAGCATGATATCCGTCTGTAGGGACTGGTCCCTCCAGATAACTTGTTCATAGTACATGAGATGAAGTCTCATCATTTGCAATTCTAAGGAGAATTCTGACTGTGCTTGTTTTGAGACAGATTAGTTCATTCTTCTGGTAGATCATTGTATATTCTTTGTCCCTTGCCAAAACTATAATTCAAAGACATCAATATTTCTTCTCTCTTCCTTATTCATTGTCCAGTTCTCGTATGAATAGAAGGGTTTGAAAATACCAAGACTTGGGTCAGGCACACCTTTGTCCTCAAAGTGACATTTTTGCTCTTTAAAAGTTTCAAGAGGTCTTTTGCAGTAGATTTGCCCAATGTACTGCATTATTTGATTTTTTGACTGAAGCTTCCAAGAGCATTGATTGTGAATCCAAGTAAAATCAAATCCTTGACTACCTCAATTTTTTTGCCATTCATGATGATGATGCTTACTGGTCCAGTTTTGAGGATTTTATTTTTCTTTATGTTAAGGTGTAATCTATACTGAAGGTGTACCATTTTGCCTTTCCCCCTGAAGTAGATAAGTATACCAATTCACCAAGTCCTAGCTGACATTTATTTTTTCTTTTCTTTCCTTTCTTTCTTTCTTAGCCATCATTGTGGTTTAGATTTGCATCTCTCTGATGGCTAATGACATTGCACATCTTTCCATGTAGTAGCTAGCCATTTGAATGTTCTTGTTGGTGAGATGACTGTTCAAGTCCTTTTCCCATTTTATGATTAGGTTAGTTGTCTTTTAGTTATGAAGTTGTTGAAGTTTTCTGCAGCCATGAAACATATGAGAGGGAAATTAGGGTAACAATTTTATTTACAATAACATCTAAGACAATAAAATACCTGGGAATAAGTATAACCTGGGATGTGAAGGACTTACACATGAAAATTTTCAGACTGTGATGCAGTAAATTACTTAATATGGCTCTTCTAGCCTGATCTTTATTATTCCCACAATATGACTGGGTGGGACTATGCATATATAAAGTAGTTGTGGTCCACCAAGGGGATTGGATAGCTTGCTGATAATGGGAATAAAGTATATGGCATGCTTGTGAATGTGGGTTTATGCTAATAATGTGTGTTGAACACTGGTTTGGGGATTACACACTTTTGCCATTCAACTAGGCACAGAATGAATGACCTCAGAGTAGAAAAAGGGAGGCTCTCTGCCATCAAGAGAGAAGAACTGGAAGTGGAGTGGGTCCTTGGATTCTGTATCCCTGTACTCTGATGGCAGAGAGACGGCAGAATGAAAATGGAGAGACGGCAGAGAGCCAGCAGCAGAGAAACGCAGCAGAAGAGGAAGCAGAACCAACAGACCGAGGAGATCAGCATGATCCACAGTCAACACCTTTGGAAGCAGCAGAAATCAGACTACATATTACACTTGGAAAAACACCTTTTTAAAGTGTTAAAGAGCAAATATGTAACTAAGGTGCCCTTGAAAACTAAGGTACATCTGACCAAAGCCATGGTATTTCCAATCAGCTGATATACGTGTGAAAACTGAACAATGAACAAGGAAGACTACAAAAAAAATTTTAAATGATATACATTTGAGTTGTGGTGTTGGTGAGCAATATTAAATGTATCATAGACACTAGAAGAATGGACACATCTGTCTTGGAAAAAGTACAGGCCGAATACTTTTTAAAGCAAGAATGACTGGACTTCATCTCTCATTATTTTGTCATATATTTAGAAGAGACAAGTTCCTGGAAAGTTATCATGCTTGGTAAGGTATGTTGTTGTTATGAGCTGTGGAGTTGGATCCGACTCATAGCGACCCCTCCTTAGGCTTCCAAGGCAGTATCACTACAGAAGTAGATTGATCATCTTCCTTCTGAGGAGTGGCTGATGCTATGAACTGCCAGCCTTCTGGTTAGCAGTCAAATGCCTTAGGCACTACGCTGCCAGAGCTCCTTGGTAAAGTATAGAGTCAGCAAAAAAGGAGAAGACTCTCAATGAGATGGATTGACACAGTGACTGCAATGACTGGCTCAACCATAGCAAAGATTGTGAGGATGCTGCAGGACTAGGCAGACCCAATGGCACCCAACAACAACAGGAATAAATAGTCATGGCAATTAACTGAGCATATAATTCTGAACTACTTACTTATTTTTTTTATAAATAAGTAAAAGTTGAATGGCATTGGAGGATGGGATGTTAATAATGTATCAGTGTTAGTGTCCCACAGTCCTAATAATTATTAATAATTATTATCAATACTTTCATTGTATTGTATAGTAGAATATATATATATATATATATATATATATATATATATATATATATATTTATATTTATACTGAATGAACACCACAGTATTGCACAAGAAATTGAACAAGAAATGATTAAGGGGAAAGAAAAACTTGTGCTCTGTAGTTGAAATGTTTTTTTAAGTCTTTAAGTCTGAGATTGTTTCAGAACAGAAACAATAATAAATAGGAACCATTTAACTGCTTTTTCTTACGTGTTCTCATATGCAATAATCAAGTTCGCAGAATCTTAATATATTGCCTGATGGTGGCAAGAGAAAGGTTCCTATTTGAGATAAAGTCTCTGACCATTTGAATTACTTATATAGCCTCTGGGGAATGGAATATCAACATCTTGGTATCTTATATGGAGTTTAAATTACTTCTTGTTATCTTTTGGGAGAATTTTCACTTAGCTTTGTATTTAAAGCAATTTGCAGTCTGTTTTGTTTTGTTTTGTTAATGTAATTGGTAGGTCCTGAACCCCAGTCTCCACAGGAGATTTCATTTTCTTTCTTCTTTTTATTTCAATTAATCCCTTTGAGTGTCTTATAAGGAAACAGATAAAACTGTAGCTTCTGTTGGTGCACATTATAAACATAGTCATTCTTTGTTAATGAAAAAAGAAGAAAATGGGTTCCTTTAATCTGAACACTTTTTTACAATGCTCTTCTCTTAGCAAATCATTTTCATTGAAGTTTAAATATTAAAGTAACAAAGCCAGGAAAATTCTATCTAGCAATCAGAAAGAATATTCTATTTGGATTTTGTGTAATATTTGGGTCTTGTGATTTTTTGTAGTGTATGTGAAATTGGGAAATATTAGCAGATAGAAATATTTTCAAGTTGTTCCTATGTTTGGAATCTTTCTCATGAAAAGATTTGGATTTAATGTTTTTTTTTTTTTTTTACATAATTGAATGATTTTTAATAATATAAAAGTGATAATATTCATCATTCACAAATTGACTTTTCTTAATATCCTATTTCCTTAAAGGAGGAAGGATATCAATATATCCTGCATACGGTAAGTCATTTGTAATTTGGCGAAAAGACCTAGATCATAGGTGAAGGCATTTCTACAAGTGCAATGATTACCATTGACAGTCAAATCATCATATATGTTCTATCTTTATATAGGTGCCTGAATAGACAAGGATTGATATAAACTGTAATACCATAACTTTTGCAACATAATTATAGTGCTTATTTTGCAGATTTTTGAGAAATCATCGTAAGACTTTTTTGTCCAGACACAAGATGTTAGCAAAAATTGATTGATTGAGAGTTGTCTTCTACTGAATGTAGAAAAATACTGGTTAAAGACATGGAAGTGCAGTTACACATATCTGATAAATAAACCTCATCATCACACAGGTTTTGATCTTTTCAGCAGTCAAGGAATAAAAGAGAACATGGTACAATCACTGAATTCTGATTTTGAGATTTACCCAAATCAGTACTTTGATTCTGTCATCAATCTCTTCCTTGCTCTCACTCTCACTCTCTTTTCTAGAGCCTAATGGAAATGAAAAGGAAAACTACATATAAAATATTGGGAAAAATGCCATTTTAAAATAGAAGCAGGGATATATATATAATGAAATTCAGCAAAAACTATTTTGTTCTGTGAGAAGCATACATTAATAATTAATGGAACAATTTTCAAATGAATAAGGTAAGTATTTTTTAAATACCCTGATTTAAATACAATATGGGACCTGTAAATTAACTCTGTCATTAAATAGATGGATGTTTGGATAGCACTTCAACATCTTCTTTCAAATAAAGAGAAAAGTTCTCTTTTCCACCACAAATATATATACAGCAGTCTACTGAACATAATGTATCCTATCAGAAATTTTGTAAATGGTGGGCCAGTTCATTTGTAGAGAAAAGCCATCTCATGGATTTAAGAATAATAAAGTTGAATGCCAAAAATATTATAATTAGGATCGTAAGTAACTGTTGAGTATCATTTCTATATTTGTGTTTCATTAACAGAAGAATTTCATTAAGTTATTTATTGCTACTTAGGAAAGTCATTTCACACTTAGACTAAGAAGATAAAATTATTTATTGTGGCCTGCACAAAAAGTGGAAAATAATTAAGATTTTATAAATTATCTGACTCGAAGACAAAGAAACAAGTCAAAAAATAACTGATTGTGTTTTGTTTTGCTTTTCCTATAGCTAGTTTTTCTCCCATTTGTCTAGTCTTGGAAAATTACTAAGTATGTCTTGAATGTATTTCAAACTTATGAGTTTAAATACAATAGATTATGAGAACAGTGATGATTTAGAACCAGAAAAAAAAATAATTAAAGAAAAGATGTTAGAAGAGCAGAGTAATGGTGCAGTACTGAGTTGGAGCTAAAGAATTAATGACATATATTGCAAAATTTCAAACACAGGGAAAACTAATAACTGCTAATACTTCCAAATATTTTATAGATTTAAAAAGTTTTTTCATAAAATAAAAATTATTGAACATGTACTGCAATTTGAAATATGCAAGCTTGTCTAGATTTTATTAGAATTTATGCTTATGTTGATATATGCTATAATTTTATGTATCTTCTGTCTTTTCAAACTGCAATGAATATTTATACTTGTTTACTTTTCTGGATATCATATTTTTTCCTGATCATAGCTTTCAAAACTGCTATTTCTGCTTGTGGAGTTATCAATGCCAATTTAACAGGATTCAAAACTGAAATGAAGAACCAGTCAAGACAGATAGAGTTCATTCTCCTGGGACTGACAGATGACCCACTCCTGCAAATTATGATTTTTTTATTCCTCTTTTTCAACTATATTTTGAGTGTTATGGGGAACTTATCCATCATCCTCCTTACCCTGCTGGATCCTCACCTCAAGACTCCAATGTATTTCTTTCTCCGAAATTTCTCCTTCTTGGAAATCTCATTGACCACAGTGTGTATTCCTAGATTCCTGACAAGCATTGCGACTAAAAACAAAGTCATTTCCTACAATGGTTGTGCATCTCAATTATTCTTTTTTCTCTTGTTAGGAGTTACAGAGTTTTACCTTCTGGCTGCCATGTCTTATGACCGTTACGTAGCCATCTGTAAACCTCTGCATTACTCCACCATTATGAGCAGCAAAGTGTGTTATTATCTTGTAGTCAGTTCATGGACAGCTGGCTTTCTGATTACCTTTCCACCACTGGTCATGGGACTGAAACTGGAATTCTGTGCTTCCAAAGTAATTGATCATTTCCTGTGTGACACTTCTCCTATCTTGCAGATTTCTTGCACAGACACTCACTTCCTGGAACTGATTTCATTTGTTTCAGCAGTTGTAACACTTATGATAACATTTCTTTTAGTGATTCTTTCCTATACATACATAATCAAGACTATTCTAAAAATGTCTTCTGCTCAGAAGAGAACAAAAGCTTTTTCCACTTGTTCTTCCCACATGATTGTAGTCTCTCTTACTTATGGTAGCTGTATCTTCATTTACATGAAGCCATCAGCAAAAGACAGAGTGACTTTATCCAAAGGTGTAGCTGTTATCTATACCTCAGTTGCACCTTTATTAAATCCCTTTATTTACAGTCTAAAGAACCAGCAAGTGAAACAAGCTTTCAAGGATACACTCAAAAAGATTTTCTTTTTCTTCAAAAAATAAGGGAAAAAAATTAAATTCTTGATGAAAGCAATGAATATATTTTTTGTTCCTTTATTCCTGTGCACTTCATCTGATCTTTCAATAATTAAGTATCTTATAACATCCAAACCCATCTGCAGCATAATAAACTTTCTTAATTCCATTTATGATTAAACTACCTAGAGTGTTAGAGTAAGATGACCAGTTCATTTGTTGAGAAAAGTCATACTCGTGGATTTAAGAATAATAAATTTGAATGAAAAAATATTGTAATTAGGATCATAAGAAATTGTTGATTATCGTTTCTATATATCAGAATCCAAGACAAAGAACCAAGTCAAAATATAACTGATTGTGTTTTGTTTTGCTTTTTCTAGTCACACGTTCTCTAATTTTATCTTTCTTTTAGAAAA
>NW_006922747.1:158610-163945 GCF_000298275.1 Orycteropus afer afer
TTGTTAGGTGCCATGGAGTCAGTTCCTACCCATAGAAACCTTGTGTACAACACAATGAAATACTGTCTGGTCCTGTACCATTCTCACAATCACTGATACACTTGAGTCCATCGTTGCAGCCACTGTGTCAATCCATCTTGTTGAGGGTCTTCCCCTTTTTTACTAACCCTCTTCTTTTCCATTGATCCTCTCCTTTGCCCAGCAAGATATACTTCTTCAGGGACTTGTCCCTTAAGACAACATGACCAACGTATGAGAGACAAAGTCTAACCACTCTTGCTTCTAAAGTACGTTCTGACAGTGCTTTCTCCAAGACAGATTTGTTTGTTCTTCTAGCAGTTCATGGTAGATTCAATATTCTTCACCAACACCACAATTCAAATGTGTCAATGATTTTGCAGTCTTCCTTACTCATTGTCCATTCCTCATATAGATATGAGGCTATTGAAAAGAACATGATCAGATGCACCTTAGTCTTCAAGGTGACATCTTTGTTCTTAAATACTTTAATAAAGTCTTTTGCAGCAGAATTGCTGGAGGCAATATGTCATTTGATTTCTTGACTACTGTTTCCATGAGCACTGATTGTGGATCCAAGCAAAATGAAATCTTTGACAACTCCAAACTTTTCTCCATTTGTTATGATGTTGCTTATTGTTCCAGCTGTGAGGATTTTTGTTGTCTTTATGTTGAGGCGTAAAATACACTGAAGGCTGTAGTCTTTAATCTTTATCAGTAAGAGCTTCAAGTTTTCTTTAATTTCAGCAAGAAAGTTTGTGTCATCTGTATATTGCAGGTGGTTAATGAGTCTTCCTCCAACCCTAATGCTGTGTTCTTCTTCATATAATTTGGCTTCTCCAATTATTTGCTTGGCATACACACTGAATTAATATGGTGAACATATACAACCCTGGGGCACACTTTTCCTGATTTTAAACCATGCAATATGCACTTATTGTATTTGAACACCTGCCTCTTGGTCTATATACAGGTTCCTCAGGTTCATAATTAAATTTTTTAGAATTGTCATTCTTCACAGTATTATCCATAATTTGTTATGATCCACAGAGTCAAATCCATTTGCATAGTCAATAAAACACAGGTAAACATCTTTCTGTAATTCTTTGCTTTCAGCCAAAATTCATCCAATATCAGCAATGATTTTCATCATTCCACACTCTCTTCTGAATCGGTCTTGAATTTCTGGAAGTTCCACTTCTATTTCTTGCTGCAAACATTTTGAATTATCTTCAGCAGAATTTGTGTGTTATATTAATGATACTGTTCAATAATTTCTGCCTTCTTTGGACCACCTTTCTTTGGAATGGACACAAATATAGGGCTCTTCCAGTTGGTTGGTCAGGTATCTGTCTTCCAAATTTCTTAGCATAAATAAGCGAGCATATCTAATGCTGTATTAGATGCTGTATGTTAACATATCTCAGCGGGTATTCTTTCAATTCCCAGAGGCTTGTTGTTCAACAATTCCTCCAGTGCAGTTTTCACCCTCATCCTTCAAAATCATAGGTTCTTGATCAGATGCTATCTACTGAAATGGTTGAGCATCAACTAATTCTTATTGTTACCTTGAGTCTGTATATTCCTTTCATCTTCTTTTGATGTTTCCAACATCACTCAATATTTAGCCATTAGAAAAATCCTTCATTCAAAGAAGATACAAGTTAGCTCAATTGTTGCCTGGATATCTATAGATGGAGGTGTTAATCTTTATTTAGATATGGATAGATAAAGATATAAATATTCAATTTAATAACAGTAAGATTTTAAGTGCTTGGAAAAAGTCTCATTAACATCCTGTGGTTCATAGACAATGAAACTTTCCTTGATGAAAATGAGGATGACTTGAATCACTTGCTGATGAAGATTAAAAACTACAGTCTGCAGAATGGATTACACCTGAATATAAAGAAAACAAAAATCCTCACAAGTGGACCAATAAGCAGCATCATGATAAATGGAGAAAAGATTGAAGTTGTCAAAGATTTCATATTACTTGGTTCCACAATCAACACCAGTGGAAGCAGCAGTCAAGACATCAGACAATGTATTTCACTGGACAAACCTGCTGCAAAAGACCTCTGTAAAGTGCTGAAAAGCAAAGATGTCTCCTTGAAGACTAAGGTACACCTAACCCAAAGCATGCTATTATCAATGTCCTCATATGCATGTTAGAGCTGACAATGAATAAGGAAGACTGAAGAAGAATTGATGCTTTTGAGTTGTGGTGTTGGCAAAGAATACTGAAAGTACCATGGACTGCAAAAATAATTAACAAATCTATCCTGGAAGAAGTGGAGCCAGAATGCTCCTTAGAAGTGAGAATGGCAAGACTTTGTCTTACCTACTTCAGTCTAGTCAGAAGGGACCATTCCCTGAAGAAGGATGTCATGAGTGGTAAAATAGAAAGTCAATGAATAAGGGAAAGGCCTTCAACAAGATGGATTGACACAGTGGCTAAAACGATGGGCTTAGGTATAGCAAGAATTGTGAGGCTGGCACAGGACTGGGCACTATGCCACCGGATGGTATACTTTTATCTCCATATGAAGATGAAGATAATCTCTGGGGTATTTATTAGACAGTTTCTTAGAACAAGATTGTGTTTCAGTAGACTCATCTTTACCTCTAGCTGAAAATGTGCACGTGGGCCTTATTGGTGAGAAAGATGGCCTAAAAACATTTCTAACAGAATATAATATGACATTGGTGCTCATATAGTCTCTAGCCTAAAGTTGGTCACCTATTGAGAAAATAACAAAATTATATCCCTATCTCACTATGGTAGTTAAGGTTGTATATTAACTTGGCTGGACCCTGACTTTGAATAGCTTGAGAGCTGGATGCAATTATTGCCCATGATGAGACTGGATGTAGTCTAATTAACTCCATGGTGGAATCGTCTGTGAGCAGCTCATTACTTGCCTCTGAGAGTGTGGCTGCTTCCAGTACATATGTGGAAGCTTTGAGGAAGGTGCTAGCTTTGTCCTGCATTTGGATCTTGCATTTGGCCATCTTCCTCTCCGGTTCTGGACTTGAGCCAGTGGCCCGTCATGTTGTTTACCAATCTTGAAATTGTGCCTTTTTACCTGTCAATACTGGCTCCGTTAGCCTCAGCATACAGTGTCTGTCTGAGTTAGGTGACACCTCTGGCTCCAGAGGGCCTGGAATAAGAGGCAGAGTTGAAGCTCATAGAGCAAGCACTCTGAATTTGGACTTCTAGCCTCCTGAACAGTAAGGGAATAAATTCTTGTTTGTTAATCCATCCAGTTGTGGTATGTGTGTCATAGCAGCACTAGAGAACTAAAACATTCACGTAGATAAGAATGAATTCTAGATGGATAAAGGATGTCAACGTAAAAAGCAAAATCACAGAAATATTAAATATAGGAGAACATTGATATAACTTTGAGGTATGTAGGGAAGGCCTGTGTAAAAAGAATATATTACTAAGAATACATGTTAGACTACATAAATTTTTGTGTAGAATCACATCATAGAAAAGAAACATTATAAAATAAGAGTATTCAACAGATAAGACACATCAAGTTTTTATATCCATAATATACCATATAAATGTTTCCTGGTAGTAAATAAGTAGATGATACGCTCAATGGAAACTGAACAAAAGTCATGAATGAGAAATTTGGGGATGAAAAGGAAAATTATTAAAATTATATTCTATTTTTATATTAACAGAGAATATGAAAATTTAAAAATTGGAAATATTTATACATTAATAATTTACTACATGCCAACTAGCATAGTAATCTCTTTTATACATTACTGCATTTAAGTTTTACAATATTTGTTGAGTTAGGACTGAATTTTTTATGGGTGAAGAAACTGTTGCTCTGAAAGATTCAATAAATTTTTCAACTTTTCAAAGAAATTGGGCAGAACAATATCACAACTTATTTAATGGTAAAGACACTATAGCCTGGGTTTTAAGGTTAAACATGCCATTTCTCTTCAGCTGGTCATTCCAACATAGTAGATCATGTAATTTCCAATTCCAAATGACCAATACCAATCAATTTCAGCTCAGTGCTGCCTAGAATATTAATCTTTATATCTTCCATTTAATTTTTTACTACTTCCAATTTTCCTATATTCATACTTCATACATTCCACCTTCAGATTAATAATGGTTACCAGCAGCTTTTCTTCTCATTTTGAGTCATGTCACATCAAGATACGAAGGTCCTGAAAGCTTTACTCTTTTTGATGTTTAGGTGTTGGAGCTTTCTATACATTTTAGGGATAAGTTATTTGTCTAATACATCATTGTCTAATATTTTTTTCCTATTCTGTAGGTTCTCTTTTTACTCTTTTGGAGAAGTCGTTTGATGCACATATACATTTAATTTTTCAAAGGTCCCAATCATCTACTATATCTTCTGCTGTTTGTGCATCTTGGGTTATGCTTGATAGTCTATGCTGTAAATTAGGGCTCCTAAGTTTGCCCTTATTTTTTCTTTGATGAACTTTATAGCTTTAAGTTTCACACTTAAATCTTTGATCCATCAAAAAGACAAACACTCCAGAAGCTGTGAACAGGTGCTTCACCAAAGAAAATACTCAGACAGCCAGCAAACACATGAGGAAATGTTCATGATCTTTAGCCTTCAGAGAGATGCAAATCAACACAACCATAAGATATCATCTCACCCCAGTATAAGTAGCAAAATTCTACAAGACAGAAAATAACAAATGCTCGCAAGGATGTGGAAAGACTAGGACTCTTATACACTGCTGGTGGTATGGTAAAATGATACAATGCTTGTGGAAATCAATATTGTGATTCCTTAAAAAGTTGGAAATAGAATTAACACTAGATTGAGCAATTCCATTACTAGATAGATATATATCCTAAAGAAGTGAGAGGCAGGGCACAAATAGATATATGTGCATCCATGTTCATTGCAACACTATTACAATAGCAAAGAGATGGAAGCAACTTAGCACCCACACACAGAGGAATGGACTAAGAAACTATGGCACAATGGAATTCTAAGCAACCCTAAAGAACAATGTAGAATCTGCAAAACACTGCATAACATGGATGAACTTGGAGTGAAATTATGCTGAGTGAAATAAGTCAACCATGCTGTTGTTGTTGTTATGTGCCGTCGAGTTGGACCTGACTCATAACAACCCTTCTTTGGGTTGTGGAGGCAGTATCATTAAGGATGTAGATTGCCCAAACTTCCTTCCAAGGAGTGGCCGGTGGGTTTGAACTGCCAGCCTTCTGGTTAGCAGTCAAATGCCTTAGGCACTATGCTACCAGAGTGGCTGCAATGATGGCCTCAGGCAT
>NW_006922747.1:164638-165315 GCF_000298275.1 Orycteropus afer afer
TTCCTGTTCCTGTGGTAGCCTCATGATCCTTGCTATGCCTGAGCCCATCGTTGTAGCCACTGTGTCTATCCATCTCATTGACGGCCTTCCCCTTCTTCTTTGATCCTCCACTTTACCAAGCATGATATCCATCTCCATGGAATGGTCCCTTCTGACAACAAGACCATAGTATGTAAGACGGTCTGGCCATTTTCACCTCCAAGGAGCATTCTGGCTACACTTCTTCCAGAACAGATTTGTTAGTCCTTTTAGCAGACCATGGTACTCTTAGCATTCTTCTCCAACACCACAACTCAAAGACATCAACTTTTCTTTGGTCTTCCCTATTCATTGTGAACTCTCACATGCATAAGAGGCGATTGACAATACCACGGTTTCAGTTAGGTGCACCTTAGTCTTCAAAGAGACATCTTTGCTGTTCATCACTTGAAAGAGGTCTCGTGCTGCCAATTTGCCCAGTGCTATATGTTGTCTGATGTCATGACTGAAGCTTCCATTAGTGTGGATTGTAGAAACATATAATACAAAGTCCTTCACAACTTCAATCCTTTCTCCATTTATCATGAAACTGTTTATTGGACAAGTTGTGAGGATTTTTGTTTTCCTTATATTGAGATGTAATCCATACTGCAGACTGTAGTCTTTAATCTTCTTCAATAAGTGCTTCAGGTCATCCT
>NW_006922747.1:167110-167580 GCF_000298275.1 Orycteropus afer afer
TTTTCTAGATTCATACTTTGTACATTCTATGTTCCTATTATTAATGGATATTTGCAGCTGTTTCTCCTCAATTTGAGTTGTGCCACATCAGCATATGGAGATCTTGAAAGCTTTACTTTACCCTTATCACTAAGATTGGTCCTACTTTGATGATGTAGCTCTTCCTTAATCATATTTTGAGAGCCTTCTTGACCTAAGGGGCTGGTTCTCCTGCACTGTATCAGATAATGTTTCCTGTCTTGGATACTGTTTCCAGGCTATTCATTTAGTTGGCCTCTTCCTTCTTCTTAGTCTGTCTCAGTCTGTAAGCTGCATTAAACCTGTGCACCATGTACAACCCTGCCAGCGCTTAAAACACTGGTAGCACAGCCTCAAGCCTCACAGCAACATGCAAACCACAATAGTATGGCAAATTGACAAACAAGTTTTTCTTGCTTAGCTGTTAGAAACCTCTTGGCCCTCCCCTTATC
>NW_006922747.1:168384-168915 GCF_000298275.1 Orycteropus afer afer
GCTGTCTATGTGGAAGCTGTTATGTTGCCAAATGTCTTGTTGTGTATGTTTTCACCACAATAAAATATATTTATGTTTGTGTGTATGTGTGTGTATGTGTTCCACCACTCATCTGTCTATTATACTGTGGTGGCTTGTGCGTTTCTGTGACGGTGAAAGTGATACAAACAGTATTTCGAATACCAGCACAGTCATCCACGGTAGTAAGTTTTCAGAGGAGCTTCCAGACTAAGCAAGAGTAAGAAGAAGGACATGATGATATACTTCCAAGATAACTGACTAGTTAAAACTTTATGAATAACAGTGGACCTTGTCTTACACAATGCCAAAAGATGAGCTCTTCAGGTTGGTAGACATCAAAGTACAACTGGGGAAGGGCTGCCTCCTCAAAGCATAAACCAAACCAAACCAAACTTACTGCCATCGAGTTCATCGATTCATAATGACCTCTCCTTGGGTTTCTGAGGCAGTATCACTATGGAAGTAGATTGCCCAAACTACCTTCTGAGGACTGGCTGGTGGGTATAAACC
>NW_006922747.1:171090-177009 GCF_000298275.1 Orycteropus afer afer
CACTTGTGATAACTCAGTTTATCATCCTTACAGTAGTCAAGGAATAAAACAAAAATAGTTACTACTCCTGACTTCAGATTTCCAGCTTTATTGAGTTAAATAGTTCGAATGTAGCCATCTAACGCCCCTCTCTGTGTGTGTCTCTTCTCTCTATCACCTATCTAATCTATCATTTATCTATGTATTTATCTCTCCAAATATCTATCTATATAATCTATGTATTTCCCAAATTAAAAAGAAATCTAAGTCTAAATATAAAATATCAGAGGAAAAAAACCGTTGAAAATAGCACTTTCAATAGACATAGCTATAGGTTGGTATAGTGTCTTAGCTTGTCTACAGCTATCATTCAAAGCCCAAAAGAAATTTTTTATAAGAGTAAAAAATATTTTTATTCAAGAGTGATGAATATATTAGTAACCTAGTGGAATGATTTTGAGAATGAATGAAGTAACTGCTTTACAAAATCCCAATTTAAATACATCTAGACCTGTAAATTAGGAGCTCTGGTAGCATAGTGGCTAAAGCACTTGACTGCTAACCAGAAGGCTGGTGGTTCAAACCCACCAGCCACTCCTCAGAAGGAAGGTTGGGCAATCCTAGTTCCGTAGTGATACTGCCTCGGAAACCCAAGGAGGGGTCGCTATGAGTCGGGGCCAACTCGACGGCACATAACAACAACAACAACAGACCTGTAAATTAACATTGACATTAAATAGATGAATGTTCATGTAGTATTTCAATATCTTCATTCAAATAAAGAGAAAACTGCTATTTTCACTATATATAATAATACATATAGAAAACAATAGTCTACTAACATAATGTATCTAATCAGCATTTTAGGAAAAAATGGGCTTATTCATCTGTAGATAAATGTATTACTTTTAGATTTAAGAACAATGAAATTGAATGCCCAAAATAATATAGTTATAGTCATGAGTGACGAATGACTATCACTTCCATATTATTTTATGACTTACAAAAGGACTTAAATTTCTTACTACTATTTACTAAAATCAGACTCAATTAAGAAGACAAAACAGTTTTTTGTGGTCTCTACAAACAAGAAAAATTAATATTTAATAATTTATAACATCTGAATCTAGCACAAAAATTTCATTAGAAAGTAAGTAATCATTTTTTTTTGTTTGCTTGCTTCTCTGTAACTATATTTCTTTCCCCAATTCATGTAGACTTTTCAAATTACTAACTGTATTTTGAAGATATTTCAAAATTATGAGTTGAAAGGCAACAGATTATGAGAACACTGATGATTTGGAACCAGAACAAAGTAATTTAAGAAACTCAGTTGAAAGAACAATGGAGTGGTACTGAATTGGAGCAACAATTAAAAGCACATATTGGGGAACTGTAATCACAATTAGAGAAAATATGTGACTGCTAATATTTCTATATGTTTCACAGATTTAAAAAGTCTGTTTATAAAGTAAAACATGCTGAGTGAATTGGCACTACAAAATTGTCTAGATTTTATAAGAATTTATTGTAATGATTTATTAAATATACATATAAATGCATCTCAAATATTATTTATGCCCTCCTTCTTTGGAATATTTAAGCAGAATTGAGATCATTTGGAAATAATCAGCCAAGTACAAAGATGAAAAAGAAGGAAAAACAGTATTTCAATGAGTAAAGCTTAATGTATACATTACAGTGAATGAGAGGATGTTTAAGTTATCAATGTTACAGGGTCAGTTATCACTTGCCTTGTCAAACTGCTATAATTTTATGAATCACCTGCCTTGTGAAACTGCAACAAATATACACGTTACCTTTCTGGGTATCAGTTTATTTCCTGATATTAGCTTAAAGTAAATCCTGTTATTTCTGCTTCTGAAGTTTTTTTTTTTTTCCCCCATATTGATATAATAAGATTCGAAGGTAAAATGAAGAACCAGTCAGGGAGATAGAGTTTATTCTCTTGGGACTGACAGATGATGCACAGCTACAAATTGTGATTTTTATATGTCTTCTTCTCAACTACAGTTTGAGTGTTGCGGGGAACTTATCCATCCTCCTCCTCACCCTGCTGGATCCTCGCCTCAAGACTCCAATGTATTTCTTTCTCCGAAATTTCTCCTTTTTGGAAATCTCATTGACAACAGTCTGTATTCCTAAATTCCTGACAAGCATTGTGACTAAAAACAAAGTCATTTCCTACAATGCTTGTGCATCTCAATTATTCTTTTACCTCTTATTAGCAATTACAGAGTTTTACCTTCTGGCTGCCATGTCTTATGACCATTACATAGCCATCTGTAGACCCTTGCATTACCCCATCATTATGAACAGAAAAGTGTGCTACCAACTTCTACTCTGTTCATGGGCAACTGGCTTTCTCAATAGCTTTCCACCCTTGATCTTTGGACTAAAGTTGGAATTCTGTGCTTCCAAAATAATTGATCATTTCATGTGTGACATTTCTCCTATCTTGCAGATTTCTTGCACAGACACTCACTTCCTAGAATTGATTTCATTTGCTTCATCAACTGTAACTCTTATTGTCACATTGCTATTAGTTATTATATCCTACACATATATAATACGGACCATTATAACAATCCCTTCTACTCAAAAAAGAACAAAAGCTTTTTCCACTTGTTCTTCCCACATGATTGTAGTCTTCCTTACTTATGGCAGCTGTATCTTCATTTATGCGAAGGCATCAGCAAAAGAGAGGGTGACCTTATCCAAATGTGTAGCTGTTATTTATACGTCAGTTGCCCCTTTATTAAACCCCTTCATTTACAGTTTAAGAAACCAGCAAGTGAAACAAGCTTTTATGGACACATTCAAAAAGATACTCATATTAGTTAATAAATGAAGATAATTTTTAAAAATCTTGAACAAAACATTCAAGAAAGTTTATTACTCTTATGTTCATGATTACTTAATATATTCTTTCAATTCCTTAACTTTCTTATAACATTTTAAACAAATTCTTGGCAACGTATACCTTTTCCTATCTCTCTTATCTTTAATATTTCTTGCAGTGTTCTAGAATTTTACTTTCAAGCTTTCAACACAAATTTTAACTTCTTTTTTACTGCCCAAGATGTGGAATGCCACTTCCCTAAAATAATAATGTTAAAGTACATATTAACATATTCCATACAAATTTATGTGGATAATTATATTAGTTAACACCCACTTTTTGTATATACACATCCCAGGTTCTACATTGGTCATAATTTTTGTCCTCATTAGAATGGTTCATGTTACTGTGAAGGAGACAAATAACAACACCAACAATCATCAACGTGTGTGATTTTTCTAAAATAACAGAGATATGTACAGAATTGTGGAAACATACAAAAAAATAGCAATGAATATTTAATTATTTCAGTGACATAAGAATATAGTGCTGAAAGGCAATTCTTGCAACAGTTGCAATATACAGGGAACAAGGAAGAGTAAAAGGATTTAACAGATGTGGGCTTAAGAACAGGCACACTGGGGGTCCTAGTTCAAATATCACTAGGTCTTATCATTTTCCTGGTATTTAGGATCATCATCATTTGAGCCTGCCTGCCAGGCTATAACTCCAGACTCACATGTCAGCCTGGTCTAGTTTCTCAAACTCTGTTGCTAAGTTTCTCTATCTACAAAATAAATATAATAATAGTTACTACTAGTAAGGTTATTTTGATAATGAAATGAGGGAGTATATATAAAGCAATTCTAGGTCAGCACCTAGCCCACAATAAGCTCTCAGTAAGTGTCAGCTGCCCTTTAGGGGGAAGGGTTGCTGCAGTTGGAATTAATTGTCACAAGGCAAGAAGAAAAGGTAGACTTCAAATCCTAACAATCTTATATGCACTGAAATTTGTGGGAACTTCATCTGGCAGACCTGCAAATCTACATGAAAATTTAGTGTGAATAGATCATTAGGATACAAATTGTGTGTGTCTATTTCTTAAAACATCTTTTCAAATCACATGGAATGATCTAGAAACAAGAGCTGAAGGTGATTCTCAGCCAGATATTTCATAGGAGGGTTTCCTTTTTTAAATCTAAGCCATCTATGTGATCAATTATTTATTTTATGGAGATTGCTTTGGCAAATGTGCTAAGAATGGATTTTTAGATGTTTGCTCTTAGAAGACCATTTTTTAAGTTGAATGAGATATTTTAAGAGTTAAAAATAAAATAGTGACACTGAATCAAAAGGTCAGGAAGTGAACTCCAGAGTTGCTTAGAAGAATTCATTGAAGTTAAACTATCAAATATTTGCATAGGTAGTATGAATGAAAGAAGGTTATTAAAAAAAAAAAAAAAAGATTCTTCCTGGACTCTCCCCAATTTTCACTCTCATACACAAGCACCTATATATTTAATGTCATTCCAAAAGGGAAGTTTTATAAATATACTTTCGTATCCCCAAAAAATCACCTATAAAACATATGACATTCCATATTGTATATAGTTAGCCATCAGAGATATAAGAATGAAGAATTCATTATGTGTTTGAAGGTGTAATGATTATCTATGTAGACTCAAGTAGAAGTGGTTAAGTTCAGATTTCTGTTCAAAGGAATTTTACAAGCTTTCAAAGTAGGAATTGTGAGTTAAATCCTCTTCCTTGGCATGGAGAAGGGTGTGAGGTCGCATCATGTATTCAAGGCCACAAGAACCTACATCCACACAGTTTGTTTTATCAATAAACTCTTTAAAAAATATTATACCCTTATATATAATTTCCTGGTTGTATTTTTTAAGTGTCCTTTGATGCACAAATACCTTTCTAAAAATGGAGAAAAGAAAATCCTTGCTTTTATCATATACAATGTAATTTGTATGATATTTTTGCAAAGAGTAAGTGGGGCAGAGATATATTGAATATGATTGAAAATAAAGTCTATTCATATGAATTCATTAGTTTTAAGTTAAGATGCTCACTGTAATCTCCAAAAAAAACAATATGAAATATATATTGTAAAAGATTCAGTGACAAATTTTAAAAGTACATTAGAAATATTGATTTTACATAGAAGAAGCCAATAATTTAAGAATAGAGTAACTTAAAAAGACATAAGACATATAGATTGAGTTAAATTTAAATACTGACTCAAGCCAATTGAAAAGCAAACATTGGAAAAATATATTAAAAAGAAAACATGATCCAAATATATATATCAATCTACAATAGATACACTTAAGGTTTAAAGACACAAATGGGTTGAAAATAAAAGATGGTAAAAGATATGGCATGTGTTATGAATTGAAAGTTTACCTGATAGCAATATGTTAAATTCTCTGGTGGTGTTGTGCCTAAGGCATTTGACTTCTATCCAGAAGGCTTCCAGGTCAAATCCATCAGCCACTCCTGGAAAGGAAGGTTGGGCCATCTACGTTTGTAGTGATACCATCTTGGAAACCCAAGGAGGGGTCACTATGAGTCAAAATCCACTCGATGGCAGTGAGTTTTGTTTTTGTTTTTGTTTTTGTAGATGTCAAAATGACCTTTTCTGGGGGAATAGAGTTATTCTCTGAAGATATTAGGTAGGCCTTAATCCTAATATTTTCTGGGTTGTGTATTATAAAATGACAGAGGAACATGGATTTGGAGAGAGCCACACAGGCAAGACAGATGCTATGTGAACACGGAGGCCAATGCATCTACAAACAGCCCTGGAATGCCAAGAAATATCAGTGGCTACAGAAGCTGAGAGAGACAGGGGGGTCCTCCCCTAAATACAGAAAAGAAAGTGCACAGCCCTGCCAATAGCCAAAATTTAAACCTCTACCCTTCAGAACTGTGAGATAATAAATAATGTTGTTATGGCAGCCCTAGGTAACTAAGACATCTTGTAAGCAATACCAAAAAGGAGCTGAATTAACTATACTATTATCTGATACATTAGACATTAAGTGGAATAAAAGTTATCACAT
>NW_006922747.1:180955-181569 GCF_000298275.1 Orycteropus afer afer
TAAGGTGCACCTGACACAAGCCATGATATTTTAAATCGCCTCATATGCATGTGAGAGCTGGACAATGAATAAAGAAGATGGAAGAAGAATTGATGCTTTTGAGATGTGGTGCTGGTGAAGAATGCTGAAGGTACCATGGACTGCTAAAAGAACTAACAAATCTGTCCTGGAGGAAGTGCAGCCGATTGCTCCTTAGAAGCGAGAATGGCCAGACTTCATCTCACCTACTTTGGTCATGTTTTCAGAGGGACCATTTCCTGGTGAAGGATGTCATCCTTGGTAAGGTGACGAAGGAGAGGAAGGCCCTCAATGAGATGAATTGACACAATGACTGAGGCTATAGGGTCAAGTATAGCAGGGATTGCAGAGCTGATGTGGGACAGGCAGAGTCTCATTCTGCTGTGCATACAGTAGCTATGAGTTGGGCACATAACAACAACAACATAATGCTTGAAGCATTTGACTGCTAATCAGAAGGCTGGCTGTTCAAAATCACCAGCCACTCCTTGGAAGGAAGGTTGGGCAATCTACTTGTGTAGTAATACCACCTCAGAAACCCAAGAAGGGATCACTATGAGTCAAAATCCACTCAACAACAGTGCATTTCTTTGTTT
>NW_006922747.1:182545-184247 GCF_000298275.1 Orycteropus afer afer
GGACCTGGAGATCTACTTCCAAAAAGTTGACCAGTGAAAAGTTATGAATAGCAGTGGACATTGTCTTATAGAGTGCCAGAAGATGAGGCTCTCAGGACTAAATTAGATAAATTCTAAAAGTCTGTAGTCTTTCATTGACATACTGTCTTGATAATTCATAGATATCATGAACAACCTTTTCCAGGATGAAAAAAACAGCTATTCTGAAGTATCTATTTAGTGTTATATGATTTATAAAGCACTTTTATTTATGTTATTTCCTAAAATGTCATTGACATTTTAATTTCTTTGCAAAAGATTGAACTTCATTTTGAAAACAAATTAAGTAATTCATTCAAAATCACTAAGTCATTATGTGGACTGTTGATTTTCAATCCAGATCTCTCTGACAACAAACCCCATATACTTCCTGGGATAATAAATTGATCTTATAATGTCATAAATTGAAAATTAATAGTCTTGAAACTATAATTTTATTATTAATTTATGTCCTTTTTCTTCTTGCTTCTGTGTCAAATGATCCATTAAATTATAGATGGGTTAATAATGAATTGATTATGTGAGGTTAAGAATTGATATTGTCTATTACTTCTACACATGTGAGTGTTAATTGCTTCTGTAATTATTACAAAATGAGATTTGATGATGTCTACTCTCCCTTAATTGTTCCTGTATGCATTGGTATGAAATTTGAGAATTGAATCTACCTATGTCATTGACATAAAGAAATATGAATTATGCAGAATTTTCCAGTGAACAAACAGTACTTGAAAATAACTATGAAAAATATAAGAGTAAAATCTAATAAAACAGTTCTTTAAGCCACTCAATGAGTCTTCTGTGGAGATTTTGTTCCATGTAGGCAGAGGAAATGTCTCAAATGAACCCTGCGTTATTACTGAAAGGCAAGAATGAACAGAACTATAGTGGGTGTTGCTCACAAAATTATATGAAACTCTTTTTCTCTTTCTAATATATTATCCAAAACTCTGAAAAAATATTTAAAATCTATAAGGTAAGAAGAAACACATGACATGATCAGTAAAGGAATTTACTTGGAGATTTTCTCTCTCTCAATTTTTCTAATGACCTCAAAGGGGAATTAATTAAAATAAGAAAATTGAGTAAACACGGAAGATGAAAGAAATGGACTTTCAAAATAGTTGAAGTGTTAGGAAAGATTCCCACCAAATGCAAATAAAGCAATAAAGAAACAAAATATAAATAAAGGGAACCAGTCAAGAGATCTCCCAGTCTGTCAATGGTATATCCTTCAATCTTTCATATCTTACTTGGTTCTTAAAATAAAGTACATCTATTACCTGCGATCTTCAATAATATTGCCATCCTAGATTGTTAATATTTACTTAATAGGCATTCCTAGATGGTGCAGACACTTAAGCACTTGCTTCATAATGAAAAGTTTGGCAGTTCGAGTCCTCCAAGATTCATCTTGAAAGAAAGTCTTTGCAATCTACTTCTGAAAAATCCACCATTAAAAACCCTATGGAGTCAACTTTGACAGATATGGGGTTAGCGGGTTTGGAACCAACTCTACGGCAACTGGTTTTAGGATTTTGGAAGAGCAGGATATAGGAGTGTTTTGAGAATGAATGCCCTGCAAATATTTTCTAATCACATTACTTAACTGATTTTAAGTACTACTCTTTATTTTCTTTTGGCATGATTCATAATCTGCCTC
>NW_006922747.1:184898-186573 GCF_000298275.1 Orycteropus afer afer
TTGGATCAGGTGCACCTTAGTCTTCACAGTGAAACCTTAGGTCTTTAATAATTTATCTGCCTATTCTGCCATCTTCCCAGAAGTCCAATGTAGAATTTTATATGTTAAATAAGCTTTTGAAGCAGATTTGCTCAGTGAAATAAATACATTGTTTTCTTTCTTGACTGCTGTTTCCATGGGTTTTGACAGTGGACCTAAGTAAAATGAAATCCTTGACATCTTTTGTTCAGTTATCATCATGTTGTACATTGGTCCAGTTGTGAGGATTTTTATTTTCTTTATGTTAAAGTGTAATCATACTGAAAACTGTAGTCTTTGATCTTCATCAATAAATGCTTTAAGTACTCTTCCCTTTCATCAAGGAAGGTTGTTTCATCTATCATTGGTTGTTAATGAATTTTCCTCCAAACATGATACCACATTCTTCTTCATATACTCCAATTTTTCAGATTATTTGCTCAGCCTACAGATTGAGTATGTATGTTGAAAGGACACAACCTTGATGCACACATTTCCTAATTGTAAACCATGCAGTATCTTCTTGTTCTGTTTTAATGACTTTCTCTTGTTATATGTACAACTTCTTTCTGAGTACTATTAAGTGTTTTGGTATTCCCATTCATCTCAATATTGTCCATAATTTGTTATGATCTACTCAGTTGAATGCCATTGCGTAGTCAATAAAACACATGTATACATCTTTCTGACACAGCCTGCTTTCAGTAGAGATCCATCTGATATTAGTAATGATGTATTTCACTCCATTTCCTCTTCTGAATCCTGCTACAATTTCTGGCAATAACTTGTCTATGTACTACTGCAACCATTTTTGAATTCTCTTCAGCAAAAATTTAATTGCCTGTGATACTATTGACATTGTGGGATAATTTCAGAATTCCATTGTATCACCATTGTTTGGAAAGGACACAAATGTGGATTTCTTCCCATCAGTTGCCAGGTAGCTGTCTTCAAAATTTCTTGAGATAGACAAATGAGAGCTTCCAGCACTTCATCCATTTGTTGACACATCTCAATTGATATTCCATCAATTCTTGGAGGCTTGTTTTCAGTCATTGCCCTCACTGTAGCTTGAACTCCCTTCTTGAGCATATCCTACCTTCTGAAATGATTGTCAACCAATTCTTTTTGGTACAGTGATTCTTCCTGTGTCGTTCCATATTTTCCCACTGAATACTTCAGTTTTGCAATTTGAGGCTTGGTTTTTTCACTTCTTTCAGCCTGAGAAATCCTGAGTGTGTTCTTCCCTTACTGTTTTTCTAAATTCAGGTCATTTAACACTTGATTATTTGTCTTCTCCAGCCACTGTCTGACATGTTTTGTTCAAATTTTTGTGTCATCATTTCTTCCATTTGCTTTAGCTACTGTATATTCACAAGCAAGTTTAAAAATCTATTCCTACGTTCATTTAGGTTTTTTCTTTCTTTCCTCCATACTTTAATGAGCTTTTGCTTTCTTCATGTGTGATATCATTGATGTCATCTCACAACTCATCAGGTTGTCAGTCACTATTGTTGAATTCATCAAATCTATTCTTCACTCTAAATTCAAGTGGTATATACTCAAGTTCATATTTTGGCTCTCATGGACCTGTTCTCATTTTCTTCAACTTCAATGTGAACTTGAGTATGAGCAGTTGATAGTCTGTTCTTCAGTC
>NW_006922747.1:187783-188346 GCF_000298275.1 Orycteropus afer afer
TTTTTGTCTCTGAAGACTATGGTCCTCAGCCTCCAACCCCAGTGACTCATTTCTTCAAAGTGTTTGAGTAAAACTAAGAAATTTTCATAACTTTTCTCCCTGTATATTCTTTTATATTCTTGAATATATTTACAGCAAACATAAATACATATGTAGAAATATATTCTGTCAAACTCATATACATTTGTGTGTGTAGTCAATTCACTTTCTCACAAATTCAGCTTAAATGTCTATGCAATCACTTATAGCTTATTTTTATTACTGTTATTGCAGAATTGTATATGTAGTCATCTTTGTTACCTTTAACTCTTGCCCTTCTCTTAATGTCTTCCTTTGCCTCAATCATTTTGTGCTGACACTCCTTTATTGTATATTGCCTTTTTCTTCACCCAAATTAATACATTTCTAACCTGTAGTTGGTGATTTTCCCTCTGTTCCCTTCCCACACCTGGTAACCTTCCCAGAACAATATTTCTGTGTGTAAACCCTTTTATTCTTTTATATTTTATAATAGTGGTCTTAAACAATACTTATTATTCAGCGTCTATATATTTGATTTTTTT
>NW_006922747.1:188523-189271 GCF_000298275.1 Orycteropus afer afer
TTCCATTTCCTTTTTGACAACTTCCAATTTTCCTAGATTCATACTTCGTACATTCCATGTTCCGATGATTAATGGATGTCTGCGGCTGTTTCTATTCAATTTGAGTGGTGCCACAGCAGCAAATGAAGGTCTTGAAAGCTTTCTCTTTTCCATATGAATAAGGCTGCATTTACTCAGATGTTGCAACTCTTTCCCAGTCCTATTTTGAGAGCCTTTTAGCCTAAACAGACTGTTACTAAAGGTGCACGGTAATGTACCAAACAGTGTATCTGTGCTATTCATAAGGTTTTCCCTGGCCAATTCTTTGAGAAGTGGATGGCCTCTTCTTTCTTCCTAGTCTTTCTCAGTCTAGAAGCTGGGCTGTTACCTGTGCAGCAGGTGCATCTTGCTGGGTTTTAAACACCAGAGCCTCAGCCTTAAAACTCACATCTACATGTCACCACAGTAGGACAAACGAAGAAGAATCACTGGTAGTAGGGATAGATGGCCTTCTCACTAGAAGACTGAAGGCCTCACTTAAATATGGCTGGTTGTATGATAGAATTTTGCAGGACCAAAGACTTGTTCAATACAAATACCTTCTTTCAACAGCACAAATAGTGGCTATACATCTCAACTTTGCCAAATGAAGTACACAAGAATCAGATTGACTACATCTGTGGCAAGAAGTGATGGAGAAGGTCAATACCTTCAGACAAAACAAGGTCAGGAGCTGATTGTGGAACAGACCATCAACTGCTCATATGCA
>NW_006922747.1:189844-191169 GCF_000298275.1 Orycteropus afer afer
AATACCCATTGAGTTGTTTCAACAAATGGATGCTGTGCTTGAGACACTAACTTGGCTTTGCCAAGAGATTTGGAAGACAGCTACCTGGTCACCTGACTTAAAGAGATCCATATTTGTACCCATTCCAAAAAAGGTAATCCCATAGAATATGGAAATACTGAATAATATCATTAATATCACATACAAATAAAATCTTACTGAAGATAATTAAAAAATGGTTGCAGCAGTACATTGACAGGGACCTTCCAGAAATGCAAACTAGATTTAGAAAAGGACCTGGATCATTGCTGATGCCATATGGATCTTGGCTGCAAGCAAAGAATACCAGAAAGATGTTCACTTTTGTTTTATTGACTATGCAGAAATATTTGATTGTGTGATCAAAGTAAATTATGGATAACAATGAGAAGAATGAGAATTCCAGAACACTTAATTGTACTTATGAGGAATCTGTACATAGACTGGAAGGCTGTGGTCCGAACAAAACAAGGGGACACTGCATGGTTTAAAATCAGGAAGGGAGTGTGTCAGGGTTGTACCCTTTCACCATACTTATTCAATCTGTAGGCTGGGCAAATAATCTGAGCAGCTGGACTATATGAAGAAGAACATGGGATCAGGATTGGAGGGAGACTTGTTAACAACCTGTGATACGCATACGACACAACTTTGCTTGCTGAAAGTGAAGATGACTTGAAGCAATTACTGATGGACATTGAAGATTATAGTCTTCAGTATGGATTACACCTCAATATGAAGAAAACAAAAATCTTCACTGTTGGCATAATAAGCAGCACTGTGATAGATGGAGAAAAAATTGAAGTTGTCAGAGACTTCATATTACTTGTTTCTACAACGAACGCCAGTGGAAGCAGTAGTCAAGATATCAGATGATGAACTGCATTGGGCAAATATGCTGCAAAAGACCTCTCTCAAGTGCTGAAGAGCAAAGATGTCTCCTTGAAAACTAAGGTGTGCCTAACTCAAGTCCTGGTATTTTCAATTGCCTCCTATGCACGTGAGAGCTGACAATGAATAAGGAAGACTGAAGAAGAGCCGATGCTTTTGAGTTGTGGTGTTGACGAAGCATGCTGAAAGTTTAATGGACTTCTAAAAGAACTACCAAGTCTGTCTGGGAGAAGTGCAGCCAGAATGCTCCTTGGAAGTGAGAGTGGTCAGACTTTGTCTCACCTACTTTGGTCATGTTGTCAGAAGGGAGCATTCCTTGGAGAAAGATATCATGCTTGGTAAAGTGGAGGGTTGATGAAAAAGGGGAAGGCCCTCAAGAAGATGGATTGACACAGTGGCTGCAACGATGAGTTCAG
>NW_006922747.1:191269-192007 GCF_000298275.1 Orycteropus afer afer
TGCCCCGAGTTTTTCCTTGAGGAAATCTATCATTTTAGGTTTCACATTTAAGTCTTTGATCCATCTGAAGTTAGTTTTTGTGTATGATGTGAGGTACAGGTCTTGTTAAATTTTTCTGCAAATGGATATCCAGTTTTGCCGGCACCATTTATTAAACAAATATTCTCTTCCCCTTTTCAGTCCTTTGTCAAAGATCAGCTGACCATAGATTGAAGTATCTGCTTCTGGGTTCTCCATTCTATTCCATTGGTCTATATGTCCATCATTGTACCACTACCAGGCAGTTTTGACTACTGTGGCTGTATAGTAGGTTTTGAGATCTGGCAGAGGAGACCTACTCCTTTGTTCTTCTTCAGTAGTGCTTTGCTTATCTGGGGTGTCTTTTTTTTCCGTATGAAGTTAGTGATTTTTTTGTTTTTAAATCCTTAAAAATGTTAATGAGAACTGTTTTGGGATTGCATTGAATGTATAGATTGCTTTGGGTAGAATTGACATTTTCCCAATGTTCAATCTTCCTATCCATGAGCATGGTATGTTCCTCCATTTATGTAGATCTCTTATGGTTTCTTGAAGTAGTCTTTTATCGATTTCTTTGTAGAGGTCTTTTGTGTCCCTGGTAAGACTTACTCCCAAGCATTTTACTTTTTTTTTTTTTCTTTTTTTGTAGCTATTGTAAACGTTATTGATTTCCTTATTTCTAGAGTAATCCAACTGATTTTTGTATGTTGATCTTGTATC
>NW_006922747.1:192546-193535 GCF_000298275.1 Orycteropus afer afer
TAGGATTTTGTTAAGGTTTTTTGCATTTATATTCTTAAGGAATATTGGTCTGTGGTTTTCCTTTTGAGTGATGTCTTTGCCTGGTTTTGGTATCAAGGTTATGCTTGCTTCATAAAATGATTGAAGGAGGATTCCATCCTTTTGTATGTTTTGTAATAGTTTGAATAGGATTGGTGTCAGTTCTTCCCTGAATGTTTGGTAGAATTCTCCAGTGAAAAAGTCTGGGCCAGGACTTTTTTGTTGGTAATTTTTTATGGCTTTTTCAATTTCTTCTTTGTTATGGATCTGTTCAACTTTTCCACATCAGTCTGCGTTGGTTTAGGTAAGTGGTGTGTTTCTAGAAATCTGTCCATATCCTCCAGATTTTCAAATTTGTTGCAGTACAGTTCTTAAAAGTATCCTGATATTATCCTTTTTTTTTCAGTTGGTTCTGTTGTGATGTCACCCATTTCACTTCTAATTCATGTTATTTGTGTTCTCTCCTTCTTTTCTTTTTTTAAATTGGCCTCTGATCACTGCTTTTGCTGTGTCCCAAAGACTTTGGTATGTTGTGCTTTCATTCTCATTTGATTCAAGGTATTTTTGAAATCCAATTTTTATTCCATCTCTTACCCAGTATTTCTTAAGGAGAGTGTTGTTCAGTTTCCATGTGTTTACTCTTTTTCTATTGATCTTCCTATTGTTGATTTCTAATTAGATAGCATTATTATCTGAGAGGATGCTTTGCAGTATTTCAATGCTTTTAAATTTATTAAGGCTTGCTTTATGTACTAACATATGGTCTATCGTGGAAAATGTTCCATGTGCACTGGAAAATAATGTATATTGTGTAGTTGTTGGGTGAAGTGCTCTGTAGATGTCTATAAGGTCAAGTGAGTGGACTGTGTTATTTAGCTATTCTGCATCTTTGTTGAGTGTCTTTCTAGTTTTATCTTTCATTGAAAGTGGTGTATTAATGTCTCCCACTATAACTGTAGAGTCATCTATTT
>NW_006922747.1:193635-194632 GCF_000298275.1 Orycteropus afer afer
TTGTCTGACCCACAGAGTCAAAGTTGGACATGCACAGCAGCACTCCATCATTAAATGGAAGTGGTATATCAGAGATCGGGCTCAAGCAGGACCTGAAGGCACAAGTAAGTTGCATGAGGAAGTGGCCCAAATGCCTATGGTTTCCAATCCAGTCACATTACCTTCCCTCTCCCAGTCTGTACCATAGGCTCATGGGGAGTTCCTTATGATCAGTTGATTGAGGAAGAGAAAACTCATGCCTGGTTTACAGATGGTTCCACGTGATATGCAGGCACCACTCATAAGTGGACAACAGCAGCACTACAGCCCCTTTCTGGGACTTCCCTGAAGGGAAATCCTCCCAATGGGCAGAACTTCAAGCTGTGCATATGGCTGTTCACTTTGCATGGAGAAGAAATGGCCCCATATATGATTATATATGGATTCACGGGTTGTGGCTAATAGCTTGGCTGGATGGTCTGGGACTTGGAAGGAGCATGATTGGAAGATTGGTGATAAAGATGTGTGGGGAAGAGGTATGTGGATAATCTCTGAATGGGCTAAAGGAGTAAAGATACTTGTATCTCATGTGAATGCCTACCAAACGGTGAACTTGGCAGAAGAGAGCTTTAACAATCAGGTGGATAGGATGACACCTTTAATGGAAACCAGTTATCCTTTTTCTGCAGATACACCTGTCATTGCCGAATGGGCTCATAAATAAAGTGGCCATGGTAGCAGGGATGGAGGTTATGCATAGGCTCAGCAACATGGACTCCCACTCACCGAAGCTGATTTGGCTACCACCACTGCTGAGTGCCCAATTTCCCAGAAGCAGAGACCAACACTGAGTCTGTGATATGGAACTATTCCTCAGGGTGATCAGTGGCAACCTTGAGGCAGGTTGATTACGCTGGATCACTTCCATCATAGAAAGGATGTTACTTTGTTTTTACTGCAATAGATACGTAGTCTGGATATGGATTCACCTTCCCTGCATACAGTGCTTCTGCCAAAA
>NW_006922747.1:194747-195598 GCF_000298275.1 Orycteropus afer afer
GACTCCCTTTAGTACCTCTTGTAAGGTTGGTCTGGTTTTAACAAATTCCCTTACCTTCTGCTTTTCTGAAAATCTCCTAATTTCACCATCATATTTGAGGGATAATTTCACCAGGTATATAATTCATGCTTGAAATTTTTTCTGTTTCAGGGTTCTGTATATACCATCCCATTGCCTTCTGGCTTGCATGGTTTCTGCTGAGAAATCAGAGCTTATTCTGACTGGTTATCCTTTGTAAGTAACTTTTTGTTTTTCCCATGCTGCTTTCAGGATTCTTCCTTTGTGTTTGGGTTTGATGAGTTTGAGGATGATATGTCTTTTTCATTTTCTTTTGGGGTCTATCTTTTTTGGGGTTTGTTGTACTTCTTGAGTGGGTATATTCTCATTTTTCATCATATCAGGGAAATTCTCTTCCAACAAATCTTGGACAATTTACACAGTATTTTATTTTTCTCTTCCTGTTCTGGAATTCCAATGATATGTAGGTTATTTCTTTTGATGATATCCCACATGAACCTTAGTTTTTCTTCATTTTGTTTTGATCTTTTTTCTGATTGATCCCTTTCTAAAAAAGTATTCAGATATTTGTCTTCAATCTCATTAATTCTGTCTTCCATTGCATCAATTCTACTTCTTTGCCCTTTCAATATGTTATCTATTTCTGACAATAGATAACAGAGATAATAAGGAGCTAGTATCCAGAGACAGCAGTATATACCAGCTGTGGTTCCTGACCAGTGGAGTGAGTGGTCACATGGAGTAATAGATCTATAGAGTGTCAGCAGGAGGCATCAAACTGCCCAGAATCCTGGCAGTCTCTACTTGCACTTGGTTTGGGTCAGGTCTCGATT
>NW_006922747.1:195715-198344 GCF_000298275.1 Orycteropus afer afer
AAAGTCCCAAGATTGGCAGAGCATGGCAGGCTGCTGAACAATGACTCAGCTACATGCAGGGTTCAAGCATGCCATAAGCTAGAGACCATTCCCAAAGCTACTTCTTATATATGGGAAGCAAACCATATCCCTCAAGCAGCTGCTCAGCTGCTTGTGGTAGAGCCCACCATGAAGTTGATTGCCAGTCTCATCATGGTGGATAACCACCACCAGCTGCCCAGCCACTTAACCAGGCCCAACCAAGTTGACACACAACCTTAACTACCACAGAGCCCTTATGGCAAAATGGTTAAGCATTTGGCTGCTATTGTTAAAGGTTGGTGGTTATAACCTACCTAATGGGTCCATGAAAGAAAGACACAGTAATCTGCTCCAGTAAAGATTACAGCCCAGAAGTAGTTCTACTCCATCATATGGGATCCCTATGAATTAGGGATCAACATCAAGGCTCTAACAAAAATAACCAACATATTCTCAACTAGGGTGCTAAACTCTTTTATACTTTATCTCATTTATAGATTATCTCATTGCAATCTTTAGAACAGAAGTAGGGCTATTAGCTTTCCTGTTTTATGAGCAAAGAGACTGATGTCCAGAAAGCTTCAGTAAAATGTGCATGTTGGCAAGGAAATGAATCTGGTTAACCTAACAGCTAATCTAAGCTATGGTGATTGCTAAACTATGGTGTCTTTGCCATTAAATAAATTATTTTTTTAATTGATATTATTTTAATCTCTCCACTTGTAAAATTTTTAAATGACCAATAGTAAACACTTAAAAGAAATTATTGTGATTTGGGTGAAAGTTAACAGAGCAACACAAACTCAACATCATAATAGATAGTTTGGAGTCAAATGTGAAGAAAATAACTCATTCTTACCTATATGAAAAAATTGTTGAAATATCTATTAAAGTTTAATGTTGTTGTTATTTGCCATCGAGTTAGACCTGACTCATAGCTACCCCTCCTTCGGTTTCCCAGGCAGTATCACTATGGAAGTAGATTGATTGCCCAACCTTCCCTCTGAGGAGTGGCTGGTAGGTTTGAAATGCCAGCCTTCTGGTTAACAGTCAAGTGACTTAGGCAGTAAGCTACCAGAGCTCTTTTAAAGTTTAATACTCAAGGTTATATTAATACTAAAGCTAATATTAAAGTTTAATATGTAAGTTTTATACATATATAAATGTATACATAAGGATGTGTTGTAGCATCATAACTAATAATGTGAAGTTAGTCAAGATCTAATTTCCTAAATATTAATCAATAAAATAATTATTAAATTATGCACAAGTGACCTCTGAATTCTATGTTACAAAAGCATGATTTCTACCTTTAAAACTTGATAAAGAATGATATCCATCATATATAACATACTGAGAAAAGATAATTATAGAACATTTTGTGTAGTATAATAGCATTAGTGTACAACAACAACAAAAATCTCCAACTGTGTGAATGTGAGTCTTCCCATGGTATCCATTATTCCATGGCCATCAAGTCAATTCCAACTATATCAACACTATAGTTCAGAGTAGAACTGCTCCATAGGGTTTCCCGGGCTATAAATCGTTAAGGAGGCAGACTGTCACATCTTTCTACCACCAAGCAGCTAGCGGGTTTGAACTACTGATTGATTGGAAGCCTAGTACTTAACCACTGTACCCCCATGGTTCCTCATTCTCATGGTACTACATAGAAAAAA
Source organism: Orycteropus afer afer (assembly GCF_000298275.1). Lineage (NCBI taxonomy): Eukaryota > Metazoa > Chordata > Mammalia > Tubulidentata > Orycteropodidae > Orycteropus > Orycteropus afer. The sequence goes on from NW_006922747.1 coordinate 197,419, forward strand.
ATGTCTTGAGAAGATGCTATAAATGCTTAATGTTGGCTAATTTGAAGATTGGAATAAAAATGGAAGAGTTGTTGGAAATACAAGAGCATTGCAAATGTCATTCTATACTACTGTGACGCTTGATTCTTATAAAAGTAAGCATGAACTAAGAGTTCTGGTGGCATAGTGCCTAAGTCATTTGACTGCCAACCAGAAGGCTGGCAGTTGAAACCCACCAGCCACTCCTGGGAAGGAAGATTGGGCAATCTTCTTCAGTAGAGATGCCACCTAAGAAACCCAAGAAGGGGTCGCTATGAGTTGGATCTGACTCAACAGCAGTTCAATGCATTTTTGTTGTTTTTATGTTTACAATAAAAAAAAGTTTCAAATATAGTTCTGATATTCAAGGATATTGAACTGCCTTCTTTCATTTATGTATTCATTCATTCCGCATATAAATAGGCAGTAAGCTACCAGAGCTCTTTTAAAGTTTAATACTCAAGGTTATATTAATACTAAAGCTCTGCAGAAGTAGATTTCTCAATCTTCCTTCCGAGTAGTGGCTGGGGGGTTTGAATATAAATGAATAAAGCATAGGTACAGCTCTCAAAATAGTGTCCACTGTAGTATAATTTGGCCTTGGATTTAACCAGCCCCAGAGGACTTGAGCATCTTGAGTATAGAATAAGTACCATGTGCATATTAAGAAAATTACACATAGTCAAAGGGAGACTAGATGGATGGTATAAGCTGATTGATACAATTTTATTTTTATATCATTCTATTGCTTACTTTTCAGAAAAGTATATATCATGGCATCATTTACATCTTTGGAATGTGTCTCTCCTTACATCTTTCCTTTCTTCATGCTAATATCTGGGGAATTTATTCAGTGACAAGAGAAGGTAAAATTGTTTTTCTTTGGCTAGTATTAAATCTTCATCTTA
>NW_006922747.1:233829-234436 GCF_000298275.1 Orycteropus afer afer
TCAATAAAAATAGCAATTATTATTATTATTGTTCTCTAAATCTATTTGGAATAGTTATGTGTATATTCAATAATAAAAATAAATAGATTTTTTTCCAGCCATTTAGAATTTCATACTTTATTATAAGTTACAAACATGTTCATTATTTCCTGCTCTCCTTAGAAAATATTTAATAAATGTAAAAAATAAAATAATTAAGATAAAGGGTGGAAAATGCATAAGCCAAATTCAAAACAGATAAGTAGGGATTATTTCAATTAGGAAACCTAATACACAAGTTTGTATGTTTACAAATATTTAGAAATGCTCCTACATTATCATAGACAAAGGTGAGAGAGTCTACAGTGTTGACTTACCATTCCAGTGCATGAGGGGCTCTGGTGGTGTAGTGGTTAGGGCATGTGGCTGCCAACCAAAAATCTGGTACTTCAAGCTCACTAGCAGTTTCATGGAAGAAAGGCGATGTGGTACACTTCAATAAGGGGGCTGCTATGAGTCAAAATTGACTCAATGGCTATGAGTTTGTTTGTTTGTTTCTACCAGTGCAGTATTGTTGTTGTTAGGCGCCATTTAAATCAGATGTTACTCATAGCGACCCTATGTATAA
>NW_006922747.1:236950-237584 GCF_000298275.1 Orycteropus afer afer
GATTTTGGGCCCAAGGACTTGCTCTACCTTTTCTTGATGGCAGTGAGATCCCTTCACTGCTTTAAAAAAAAAAAAAAAAAAAACCCTCAATGCTGTTGAGTCATTTCCTACTCATATTGACCCCTTCTTAGTTTTCTGAGGTGGTATCACTATGGAAGTAGATTGCCCAATTTTCCTTCTGAGGAATGGCTGGTGGGTTTGAACCACCAACCCTCCAGCTAACAGTCAGATGCCTTAGGTGCTACACCACCAGAGCTCCACCTTTGCCTCTAGGAGGGCTCATTTTAAGCCTGGCAGAGTGACAAAACTAACCAATTTCATCATCAGAGTTCTCCATACCTTATTTGCAAGGTCCCATCCAGTAATCAGTCACTCCTCGGAAGGAAGGTTGGGCAATCGTATTTCTGTAGTGATACTGCCTCGGAAACCCAAGGAGGGGTCGCTGTGAGTCGGGGCCGACTCGATGGCAAATAACAACAACAACAACATCCAGTAATCCAGTAGGAGTTACAAAGACTGTGGCTAGAAAAGCCTTACAAGTAATTCACTGCACTACAAATCCACACTCTGTAGTCTTTAACATTCATTAGTAAGTGCTTCAAGTCATCTTCACTTTCAGCAAGCAAAGTTGTGT
>NW_006922748.1:0-527 GCF_000298275.1 Orycteropus afer afer
TTCACTGGTTTGGTGATGGGAGATGGGTTCCTGGGTTGTGCAAATGGTGCATGAGGCCAGCTGATAACCCAAAGATTGGAGGTCAAGTCAAACCAGAGGCAACCTGGAAGAAAGACCTGGAAATATACTTCCAAGAAATCCCCCATTGAAAACCCTATGGAGCACAGTTCAGCTCTGGTACTCTGGGGGTTATGAGTGCTAACCGACTTGATGGCCACTGGTTGATCGGTTGGTGTCAGATGGGATAGGAGTCCATGGGTTAATGTGCCCAAGTGCTAACTGAACAAGGATAGAAGTTGAGTCCATTGGAGGCACTGAGGAAGATCACACCAGCTTGCTAATTTAAAAAAAAAACTTGCAATTGCAAACCCAATGGAGCATGCTTGTACCCTGACACACAGGGGACGACTATGATTTGCAAGAGACTCAATTGCAACTGGTTGGTTGCTGGTAAGATGAGATCAGGTTCACTAGTGGTGGGAAACTTTAATGTGCCCAGATGCTAAAGGAAAGGCTGGAGGTCAAGT
>NW_006922748.1:1023-2555 GCF_000298275.1 Orycteropus afer afer
TTTGTGGGAAGATGGGATGCCTGCATGGGGCTAATGGTTAATGTGCCCCTTCTTCCAAAAATCCAGTAGGCTGGAGGAGAACTGGTTGGCTTGCTGTTTGGAGGGTGGGATAGGAGTCTTTGGGTGGCACAAACGTGTAGTGTTCTCATCTGCTAACCAAAACTCTGGAGGTGAAATCCATGCACAGATGTCCTCTGATACACACGGGCTCATCATGGGTCATGGCACACTGCATGACAAGGGATTGGTTTGATAATGGGATAGGCATCAATGTGTGCTACAAATGGTTAATGTTTCCAGCTGGTAATTGAAGGGTTGGAGGTCGAGTCCACCTAGAGGTGACATGGAAGAAAAGCCTGGAGACCAACTTCTGAAACACCAGCCATTACAAACCCTATGGACAGCAATTCTGCTTTGGCACACATGGGGTTTTCGTGAGTAGGAATCGACTGGAGACCACTCATTGGTTGGTTGTTTGATTAGATGATGGGATGGGGTCCGTGGGTGGTACGAATGGTTGACACTCAGCTGTTAACTGAAAGTTTGGTGGTCGAGTCCAGCAGAGGCAAGGAGGAAGTGTTGGCAATTTATTTCCAAACATTGTTGTTGTTGTTGGTAGTTGCTGGCGAGTCACTTTCAAGTCACCGCGACCCTATGTGCAACAGAACGGAGCATTGCCCACTCCTACAGGGAGCTCTCGTAGCATAGTACCTAAGGCACTTGACTGCTAACCAGAAGGCTGGCAGTTCAAACCCACCAGCCACTCCTAGGAAGAAAGGTTGAGCAATCCTACTTCTATAATGATACTGCCTCGGAAACCCAACGAGGGCTCACTATGAGTAGGGGCTGACTTGACGGCACATAACAACAACAACAAGAAAACAGCACGCTCACAGCTGATGCTCTGGTTGAGCCCATTGTTGCAGACATGGCATGAATCCATCTCATGGAGGGTCTTCCCCAGCTCTTCTCCAGTGGTATTTTGAGAGCCTTCAACCTGAGGGGCTCCTTTATTGGTACTATGCCAGAGAATGATTCACTGCTATTCCGAAAGATTTCAGTGGACAATTTTTAAAGTAGTGGGCTGCCAAAAGTGGACTGCCTCTTCCATCTTGCTACTCTTAGTCTGGAAGCTCCAATGAAAAGACATTAAAGAAAGATGACCCTGCTGATGTTCGAAATTCCGGTGCCAGAGTTTGCAGCATCATAGCAACACAGAAGCTACCACCATATAACCAAAGTATGGTGGTCCAAACATTTAGTCATTGCAAATCCTACAGAACACAACCGTATTCTGACACACATGGGATCACCATCACTCGCAGCAGACATGATGGCAACTGGTTGGGTGTCTGGAACATGGGATAGGCTGTTTGGAAGATGGGATAGGGGTCCCTGTTGGTACTAAATGTTCGTATGTCCAGCTGATAACCAAAACCAAAATTGTGCATGTTGAAGCCAACAGAGGCACTGCAGAAGAAAGGCCTGACAATCTCTCCCCTCCCCCCCAAAAAATATACTTAATTGACAGC
>NW_006922748.1:2826-5361 GCF_000298275.1 Orycteropus afer afer
AAATGCCTGCCCATCTACTTGTGGAAACACAGCCATTGAAAATCCTGTGGAGAACAGTTCTGCTCTGGCACGCAAGGGGTCATCATGAGGCAGAGGTCACCCGACGGCCACTGGGTGGATGTGCCTGGTTCCACGATGGCATACAGGAGCCTGGTGGTACAGAAGGTTAACATGCCCACTGTTCAATGAAGGTGCGAGGTTGAGTCCACCCAGAGTCACTTTGGCAGCAAAGCCTGGCTTCCACTTCAGACACAGCAGCCACTGGAAATGCTTTGGAACTCAGTTCTGTGTGCCAATGTACACAGAATGATGTACATGAGTTGCAGTCGATTTGACGGCTTCTGTATGATTGTTTGAAAGATGCAATAGCAATCCCTGGGTGCTGCAAATAGTCTGCCAATACTTTGGTTAGGTGGAGGAGATGATAGGAGTTCCCAGTGGAGTGAAAGATTCATGAGCCCAGCTGGTAACTGAAAAGGTTGGAGGTCGAATTCACTTAAAGGCACCTTGGGAGAAAAGTCTGCCTATCTCGTTCTGAAAGGCCAGCTGCAGGAGCACACTGCTACTCTCAGACACATGGGTCCTCAGAGGTTCGCTGGGTCGAAGATGGGATAAGGATCCCTGGGTTATTCAAATGGTCAATGGGGCCAGCTGCTGCCTGAAAGTTTGGAGATGGAGTCCCCCAGAGGCACTGCAGAAGAAAGGCCTGGCAATCTGCTTCTGAAGAATAAGCCTTTGGAATCCCATGGAGCACAGTTCTGCTGTGGACACATGGGCTCGTCATGAGTTGGAATCAACTAGATGGCTAGATGGCCAATGCTTGGTTGGGTGGGTGGAAGATGAAAGAGGGCACAGTTCTACTCTGACACCCATGGGTGCACCTGGGGTCCCAATGGCCTCTATGGCTACTGGATGGTTGACTGGATGACGGGCTATGGTTTCTAGTGGGGCAAAAGCTTAATGTGCCCAGCTGCTAAGTCAAAGATTAGATGTCAAGTCCACACAGAGGAAATTGGAAGAAAGGCCTGGTGATCGACTTCTGAAAAATTAGCCACAGAAAATCCTGTGGAGTGCCGTTCTGCCCTCGTACATATGGGATCGTCATGATGCAGAGTCACCACGATGGGTCCTGGTTGCTTGCTGGGAAGACGACATTACAGTCTTTGATGGTGCAAATGTTTAATGTGCCATCTGCTAATCTGAAGTTTGGAGGTCAAGTCCACCAGTGGCATTGCAGAGCCATCAACACTCTGTCTACAAGAAACACACCTGAGACACAGAGACAAAAACAGACACAAATCAAAGTTTACAAAAAGAGATATCACGCAAAGGACAATCAATAAAGAGCATGAGTGGCAATCTTAATTTCTGATTAAATAGGCTTTGAGACAAAAAACACCACAAGAGACAAGAACGAACATTATAGAATAATTAAAGGGTCAAACAAGAGGCCACAATCATAATAAATACTTTTTCACTCAATGAAAGACACACAAAATACATGAATACAACTTTAATAGAATGAAAAAGAGAAAGAATGGCAGACACATAAGCCAGTGGAACAGAATTGAGAACCCAGAAAGAAATGCATCCAAAGATGGAAAGCTCATCTTTGACAACGGGCCACAAAGTCATGACATGGGAAAGAGATAGTCCCTTTAATCAATGATGCTGGCAAAATTTGATATATTTTTGATTCCAAATGAAACAGGACCCACATCTCACACCTTATACAAAAATGAACACCAGTCGGATTAAAGAAAGAACGTAAAACCTAAAATGAGAAAGACCGTTAAAGAAAAAAATGACAAACTTGGGGACCCTACTGCACAGCATAAATACATTATTTAATGTGACTAAAAATGCACAAAAAACAGAAGAAAAACTAGATGGCTGGGAATGCCTGAAAATTACACACTTATCCATCATCTAAATGTTTCACCAAAAGAAACCATAGACCAGGAAAAAAAAAAAATTAGCAAGGAAGCATCAGACAAGGTGGTCAGGTCTAAAACTTATAGAAAACTTCAACAGCAATAACGCAAATAATCCAATTCACCAAAGAAGAATTCAGGTAGCTAACAAACATGTAAGGAAATGCTCACGCAAATCAAACAACAATGGCATATCATTTCACCACAGAAAACCTCAAAAAATGAGAAAATAATAAATGTTGGCAAGGGTGTGGAGAGATTGGAACTCTCAGACACTACTGCCGGCACTGTAGAATGGTGCAACCACTGTGGAAAACGGTAGGGCATGTCCTTAAAAAGTTACAAATAGAAATACCATTTGATGCTGCAGTCCCACTACAACATATATATCCGAGATGACTAAGGGGTGTGACACAAACAGATATATGCACACCCACATTCCCCACAGCACTACTCACAACAGGAAAAAGATGGAAACAATCTAAATGCCCATCAAAGGAGGAACGGATCAACTAACTATGGTACATATACATTATGCAATACTACAGAGCATTGAAAAGCAGTGACCAACCTGTGAAACATCTCATGACGTGGATGAACT
>NW_006922748.1:6063-7610 GCF_000298275.1 Orycteropus afer afer
TGCATCTTTGTGATGCAGACCTAAGCACCAAGCTGTCATCACTGGGAGGCTGTCAACCTTCTTGGGTTGTCCCTCATCCTATTGGAATAGCACTCAACTGGGACACCAGGGATCAAGATGGCAGAGTACCGAGATGCTTCATAACCTCGCTCTTTTCAACAAAGACCTGAGCAAACAATGAATCTCATATACAAGACGATTTTGGAAGCCTGACTATCAAAGGCAAGGCTGAAAACTTGGATCGAGCACCAAATGGAAGAAGAGATTGCACAAACACAGAGGGCACAGATTGCTGGCACACTGCCAAATGAACCTGCACAGCACAGACATAGTGAGAGAAAGAACGCATTCCCAGTGGAAGCTAACCGCAAGTTTGGCAGTCCACTCCACCAGAGGTGATGGGGAAGAAAGGCATGCCAGCCAAGTTTCAAAAAATTAGACATGGAAAGTCAGAAAACAGTTCTACACTAATAAACACACGATCACTACGAATGCAGTCAAAAACAAAACTAAACTCACTACCAATGAGTTGATTCCAAGTCATAGCGATCCCCATTGGATTTCTGAGGCAGTAAATGCTTATGCAAGTAGATTGTCCCATTTTCCTTCCATGGAGCAGCTGGTGGGTTTGAACCGGCAACCTTTTGGTTGGCAGTCAAATGCGTTAGGTACCACTCCATCAGAGCTCCTATGAATGCAGTGGACTTGATAAAAATGGATTGTTTCATTTGGTGATGGGATAGGAGTCCTTGACTGGTACCAATGGTTATTATGTCCAGCTGCTCACTGGAAGTGTGCAGGTCAAGTACATCCAGAGGTGCGTTGGAATAAAACCCTGGTAAGATACTTCCAAAACATCAGCCACTGAAAATTCTATGGAATGCAATTCTGCTCTGGCACACATGGGGTTGTCATGAGTGAAAGCCGACTGCACAGCCACTAGTTGGTGGCTTGGTGCAGATGGCATAGGATTCCCTAGGTGGTGCACATGATTAATGGGCCCAGTTCCAACTAGAAAGTTTGAAGGTCTAGCCCACCAGCAGCACTGGAGAAGAGTCTGGGGTTCTATTCCAAAACACTAGCTATTGAAAACCCTACAGAGCACAGTTTCTACTCTGACATATATGGGATTGCCAGGAGTCAGAGGAGACTGGATGGCAGCTAGGGGGTTGGTTTGGTAACAGAAGAAGTATCCTTGGGTCGTGCAAATGGTTAAGGTGCCCAGCGGTAAACCAAAAGGTTGGAGATCAAGCCCATGGGGAGGCCCCTTGGAGGAAAGGCCTGGTGTTCTACTTCCAGAAAACAGCCATTCAAAATCTTATGGTGTGCAGTTCTCCTATCATCTACAGGAGGTCAGGTTGTGATTTGGGTGTTTTACAGAGCAAATTCACTTTCCATACAGCAGTTCACATATACTTTGTCTCATGTCATTGACCACAGTTTACAATGCAACAGCTCCCCTCCCATTTCCGCCCCATAGTTACCTCTTCCCAGTGACCATCCCTCCATACTCTTCTGCACCCTGAGCTATCTCCCTGTGCATAAGC
>NW_006922748.1:30234-31740 GCF_000298275.1 Orycteropus afer afer
AAATCCTAATAAAAAAAAAAAAAGAAGAAAAAAACAAGTCACATACAGTATTCCACACTGGACATGAGGTTGGAACAGACAGCCATGGACCGTTTTTTTTTTTTTTTTTTTGGTCTAAAACATTGTGATTACTAATTATGCTGTAATTTAAAATGATGATTTAACTCTATATTTATTGACATGGAAAGATACCCATGACATATTTCTGAGTGAAAAATAAAAAGTTTTAAACAGTAAATAAAAAATAAATAATGAGGCTACATGCTCCTGATCACTCACATCCTTTTTGTTTGCTTTGTAGGCATCATACAGTTTTGGTAAAGAGTTCAAGCTCTGGAGTACAACATACCTAGTTCAGGTCCTCACTCAGCCACCCTCCAGCTTTGTGATTGTGGGCAGCTTACTAAAGTTGTTTAAGCTTTAGCTTCCTCATCTGTAAAAGGGCATAGTAATAATTACTTTAGAGTTGTGCAAATTAACTAAGATTATGTATAAAGTGCCTAGTACAGTCACATCTCAATAAGTTCATAAAATAAAGTCTAATAAACAAATAAATAAAATGATGTAGCAGCCATTGAAAATCCTGTGGAGCTCAGTTGTGCTCTAGAACACATGGGGTCTTCAGGAGTCGGAGTCAACTCGACAGCCGCTGGTTTGTGGCATGTTGTTGTTGTTGTTGTTATGTGCCGTCGAGTCGGCCCTGACTCATAGCGACCCCTCCTTGGGTTTCCGAGGCAGTATCACTACGGAAGTAGGATTGCCCAACCTTCCTTCCGAGGAGTGGCTGGTGGGTTTGAACCGCCAGCCTTCTGGTTAGCAGTCAAGTGCTTTAGCCACTATGCTACCAGAGCTTATGGTTTGTGGCATAGGTGATTAAAAATGACAGGGGGTCCCTGGGTGCAGATAATTCCTAATGTTCCCAGCTGCTAATGAAAGTCTGGATGTGAAGAACACAAGAGGTCCTGCAGAAGAAAGTTCTGGTGGTCTACTTCCAAAAAAATCAGCCATTGAAATCCTGTGGAGTGCAGTTCCGCCATGACAGACATGGAACTGCCATCAGATGCAGTAGACCTGATGGAAAGTCTTGGTTAGTTTGGTGATGGGATAGTGGTGATTGCATAGTCCAAATTATTAATCCCAGCTGCTAAACAAAATGTTGGTGGCCGTGTCCACCCAGAGATGTCTTTGAAGAAAGCGTGGTGATATACTTTCAAAATATCAGACCTTCAAAACTAAACGGCCTGCAGTTCTGCTCTGGCAAACATTAAGTGGTCATGAATTACAGTCAAGCTGATTGTCAGTGGTGAGCTGATTGGCTGGAAGATGGACGGGGTCCCCAGGTGATGCATACTGTTAATGTACCCAGCTGCTAACTGAAAGCTTAAGGGTCGAGTCCACCACATGCTCTGCAGAAGAAAAGCCTGGCCATCTCTTTCCAAAAATTACCCATTAAAAATCCATTAGAGCACCGTTGTCCTCCGACACAGATGGGATTGCCATGCATCA
>NW_006922748.1:32203-37773 GCF_000298275.1 Orycteropus afer afer
CACTATGCTACCAGAGCTCCCATAGGGGTCACTAGCTGATGCAATTGCTAATGTGCTTAGCTGCTAACTGAAAGCTTGAAGGTCAATTCCACCATAGGCTCTGTGGGGAAAAAAGCCAGGCCATTTCCAAAAATTATCCATTAAAAACCCTTAAGGGCACAGCTGTCCTCTGACACACATGTGATGGCAATGCATACAGTCGACTCTATGAACTGGTTGGTTGACTGGAACATTGTACAGGGATCCATGGGTGGTATAAATGGTTAGTGTGCCCAGCTGCTAATGAAAAGTTTGGAGCTAGAGTCTAACAAAGGCATTCTAAAAAAGAAGACCTATTTCCCAAAACTCGGCCATTGAAAAGAGTTTAGTGCACATGTCTATACTCAAACACATGGGATTGCTATGAGTCCCAGTAGACTTAATGGGAACTGGTTGGTTGGTTGTAAGATGGATAGAGATCCCTAGTGCTGCAAAAGGTAAATGTTTCCAACTGCTAATTGAAAGTCTGGAGGTCAAGTCCACATAAAAGCCACCTGGAAGAAAGGTCTGACTATCAACTTACAAAAGATCAGCCATTAAAAATCCTACAGACCACAGATCTGGTCTGGCACATATGAGGTCATCGTGAGTCGGAATAAGCTTGACAGCCACTGTTTGGTTGATTGGATGGTTGGAAGATGGCAAGGAGCCCCTTGGTGCTACAAACTTCCAATGAATCCAGCTGCTAACAGAAATTTTGGATATGCAGAACACAACAGGTGCTGCAGAAGGAGGTCTGGTGATCCGCTTCCAAAAATACTCAGCCACTAAAAATCTTACAGAGCTCAGTTCTGTGGCACACAGGGGACTTCCAGCAAATGCTCAACACTTGATGGCAACTGGTTGGTGGAATTAGTGATGGGGTTGGGGTCCCAGGATGATGTAAATGGTTAGTGCACCCACCTGCTAAATGAAAGTTTGGTGTCTGCGTCCACCCAGAGGGGCCTCGGAAGAAAGGCCTGGAGATAGACTTTCAAAATATCAGCCATTCAAAATCCCATGGAGAGCAATTCTACTCTTCACACATGGAGTCGTCTTGAGTTGTGGTCGACTTCATGAACACTGGTCGGTTGGTTGATTAGAAGATAGCTAAGGGTCCCTACATGATTCAAAATGTCTACATGCCCAGTTGATAACTCAAAGCTTGAAGGTCAAGTCCATAAGCAGCACTGCAGAAGAAAAACCCTGGCCATCTATTTCCAAAAATTACTCATTGACAATCCTCTGGAAGCTCTGGTGGCATAGTGCATAAGGCATTTGACTGCTAACCAAAAGGCTGGCGGTTCAAACCCACAATCCTTTAGAGCACAGCTGTCCTCTGACGCACATGGGATTATCATGCATCACAATAGACCTGGTGATAGCTGGTTGGTTGGTTTGGTAACAGAACAGGCATCCCTGGTTGGTGCAAATGGTTAATGTGCCAGCTTGTACCTGAAAGGTTTGGGATCTGGTCCACCCACAGGTGCCCTAGCAGAAATGTCTGGTAATCTACTTCTGAGAAATCAGCCACTAAAAATTTTGGGGAGCAGAATTTTGCATAGGGACACGTGGGGTCATCATAATCTGGAGCTGACTCCGTGGCCACTTGTTGCTTAGTTGGCTGGAAGATTGGATAGGAGTCCCAGGGTGATGCAAATGGTTACTGTGCTCAGTAGCTAGACGAAAGTCTGGAGGTCAAGTCCACCAGCGGCCCTGTGGAAGACAAGGCCTGGAGATCTATTTCCAAACATTTAGCTACTGAAAACCCTATAGAGCACAATTCTAATACCACCTGCATGGGATCACTGAGTCCCATAGACTTGATGGAAAGTGGTTTGGTTATTTTGATTGTCGGATATTAGTCTCTGCATGCTGTAAACTGTTAACATGTAAACCTAGTAACTGAAAGGTTGGAAGTTCAGTCCTCACTGAAAATTGTATGGAGCACAGTTCTGTCCTGGCATGCATGGGGCAGTCAAGAGTCAGTGTTGAATCAGCCACCACTGGTTGGTTGGTTGAAAGACTGGAGGGGTATCCCTAGGGGTGTGAAAGTTTAACAGGCTCAGCTGCTAACTGAAATGTTAAGGAAAGGCTTGGTAATGTATTTCCAAAAAATTAGCCACTGAAAATTCTATGGAACATAGTTCTACCCTGGAACACATGGGGCTGTCATGAATTAGAGTTGATTCCTGGGCTGCTGGTCACTTTGTTGTTTGCAACATGGGACAGGAGTCCTTGTGTGGTTCAAATGTGCCCCATTGTTAATCAAAAGTTTAAGTCCACTAAGGCCCTGTGGAAAAAAGGCATGGTGATTTAGATCCACAAAAATAGGCATTGGAAACTTTATAGAGCACATTTCTACTCTGACACATGAGATGGCCTTGCGTCACAGTAGACTTGATGGCAACTAGTTGGTTGTTTGGAAGACTGGAGAGGGGTCCCTATTGGAACAAAATTTTAATGAGCCCATCTTCTAACCAAAATGTGGGAGGTTATATCCTACCAGAGGCCACGTGGAAGAAAGGACTGGTCATCTACTTCCAGAAATCAGCTATTGCAAATCCTATGCAGTGCAGTTCTGTGCTACACATGGATTCTTCATGATTTGGAATGACTCAATGGCCTATCCTTGGTTGATGTGAAGATGAGATAGAGATCCCTAGCTGGTGGAAATGGTTAACATGCCTATCTGCTATCAAAAGTTTGGAGGTTGAGTCCACCAGAGCTTCTGCAGAAGAAATGCCATGCAAGACTTTTATTTAAATTGTTGTTGTTGTTATGTGCTGTCGAATCAGACCCAACTCACAGCAACCCCTCCTTGGGTTACCAAGGCAGTATCACTACAGAAGTAGATTGCCCCATCTTCCTTCTGAGGAGTGGCTAGTGGGTTTGAACTGCCAGCCTTCTGGTTAGCAGTCAACTGCCTTAGGCACTATGCTACCAGAGCTCCCACTGAAAATCTTATCTAAAAGAGTTCTACTATGATACACATGGCATTGCCATGAGTCCCAGTAGACTCAATGGCAACTGGTTGGTTGTTTGGAAGATCGGACAGGGCTGTGTAGTGGTGCCAAAGTTTAATATGCCCAATGGCTGACCAAAAGTTTGGAGGTCAAGTCAACCCAGAGGTGCCTTGGAAGAAAGGCCTGGTGATCTACACTTCTGAAAAATCACCAATTGAAAACCTATTGCCCAAGGGGGTGCCATCTTCTGACCTCCTCTAACCCCACAAGAGGAAGACAGAATCACCATCAGTAGTCCAAGTCCTATCCCTGTGAGGCCAGACATGCCACATCCCTCCAGCCTTTTCACCAACCCTGACACCAACCATTCCTCCTGCAGCACCTGCCACCTCTCTGCTGAGTTTGATAATTCACTGCAGTGGCCACACAGAACTCACAGATTATGGGGTTTATTAGGGAATCACCAGGCTGTAATTTAAGTTCAGGAACATGCTCAGTCTTTCTCAGCCCGCTGTCTTTCAGCCAGCAGTCTCTCTCAGTCTCTCTCCCAGCAGTGCATGTTTCTCAGTGTCTCTCTCCCAGTAGTACATGACTCTCAGTCTCTCTCTCATAAGCACATGTCTCTCACATCTCTCTCATCAATGTGTGTCTCTGGCATCTCCCACCTGGCAATGAGAGCTTTCTTCTGCCTCTAGGAGGTCTCCTTTTGAGCCTGGCAGAGTGACCAAACTAACCAATCTCAACATCAGAAATCTATACACCTGAGAGAGAGGGAACTTCCCAGAAGATTGCTTCATGCAGCTCCCAACAGAAATACCCCAGGTGGTAACTTTGACAATCAGGAGCTACTCAGTTGCTCAGGGCAAATTCCACCATGGAGTTTACAAAGACTTATGGGTAGAAAAGCCACATTATGTAATTTACTATACTGCAGGCCACCCCCTGGCTTTTCTAGCCATTATCCCTTTTATACTTTAAAAATTAACATCCCCTTCACCATTGGTTTAAGAATAACCACACCCATGAAAGCATGTAAGCCAGCCACTTCATCCCCTTTTCTTCCCCCATTTTAAATAGTCAATTTCTGATTTGCCCGTCCCTATCAAACCAGTACTCTGAGGAGACAAGCATGGTCCTTTCTCTCTGGAGAATCTTCTGTTTTGCTTAGAAACTTCAGGAATCTGCATCCACAAACAAGCAAAGTCCAGCCCAGCGTAGGCCATCAAATTGCAGCAACTTACCACCAGCTCAGTGTCAAACATCTTCCTCTTCGTTTGGTCAGATTCTGGTCTAATCAGCCCTAGCCATCTCAGCTAAGTCGTGGGTACCAGCTGCCGAGTTTAGGAGTCAAACTTTTCCCTTCACTTCAGACCAGCCAGCAACTTCTCTCACATTCTCAGTCCTCAGGGACTATTTCAATGCCCATAGGCTCACAACTCCTTCCATTTCAGACTAGCCAGCCCTTCCTCTCATCCCCAGCCTCCATGGCCAAGGTCAAAGAGTACCAAACTCAGCCTGTTTCTTTGCTGCACTTCCCCCATTTCCACTCAGGTGGACACAGGTGGTCACAAGGGAGTAGCATACAAGCCTACCACTCGATGGCTTCCCTTAAACTTTTAGTCCTGGAAGGGGTTTCTCTCATGGACCATGACTTTCCTGTCTTGATGTACCCAAAACCTATCTGCCTGCTGGAAATTCAAAAAAGCCAAGAAGTCATTTTTTTTTCTCTAGATCTTCTGTTCTCTCAGTAGTTCTGACTGCATCTTTTCAAATGCATATGTCCTTACTCGGGTTCTGAGTGGGGCTCAGGTGTTCTACCTAAACCATCTGCAATCTACATACAGGGTTTGAAACAAAAGCCTCTGTTTTTTCTGGGCAAATTCTATTTCCTCTTTTAACATATCTAATCAAGTATTGGCTGAAAGTGGAGTTACATGCTTTCCATTATCCATACACTATAATCATTTCTAAAGTACAACTAGGTAAGAGAACATGCAGTATCCATAATACATTCAGATAAATACATAATCCAAAACATAATCCTTTTTAAGACATTGCAGTTTCATCGCTTCACCTTGATTACCTTCCCATTCTATGTATATGGCCTTGGGCCTTTGGCTGTATATAACCAAAAGCTCTAGTCTCTGAATCAATTATCTCCTTTAAGAGGTAACACCAACCAAAGTAACCATCTTAGAATCCAAATTTTCACTTCCCAGGCCCCTTCCTTCTTTCTTTTACAAAGTCCCATGCTTCTATGAGTCTGGAACCACTGCAACAAATCCCACCACTTCTGACACCAACTGCCAAAGGAGCAGGGAGGCCACAACTTCTGACCTCCTCTAACCCCACAAGAAGACAGAATCACCATCACCAATCACCAAGGCCTACAATCACAATCACAATCACCAAGGCCTACTCCTGTGAGGCAAGACATGCCATCTCCCTCCAGCCATTTCACCAACCCTGACACCAACTGTTCCTCCCGTAGCACCTACCACCTCTCTGCTCGGCTCGATAGTTCGCTGCAGTGGCCACACAGAACTCACAGATTATGGGGTTTATTAGGGAAGCACCAGGCTACAA
>NW_006922748.1:38717-40173 GCF_000298275.1 Orycteropus afer afer
TAGTGAAGCCCTTTGTTCTCTTTTTCCTGCTGTGAGGCAGCCGCCACCCCTTCTCCCAGTTTGCCACCCCTTCTCCCAGTTTCCACTTGGATCCTTTGTCTCCACCCCTGGGCTTATCTTGTCCCCACCCTCTTTGGGGTTTAGTTCCCCTTCAACACTTAGGATTGGTTCTATTGAAATAGGCAAACGACCTCCTGCATCAAAACACTACTTAGGCACCCTGCAGAGACAGGATGGGGCTGATGCTACTCTAAGCTTCAGTCCATCTGCCAGGTGAATGTTTCAATAAAACTTATTTTCTAACAATTCGCCCTGGTCTTGTTCTCCTCAGTATTTCGACACCTAACAGCTGATGTGTCAGAAGTACAGTGCCAGACCTTTCTTCAAGTGTGCCTCTGTGGACTCAAGTCTGTCCTTTTTATAGTAATGGGCTCATACAATATTTGTTCTTCTGTGATTGACTTCTTTCACTCAGCATAATGTCCTCCAGGTTTATCTACATTGTAAGATGATTCATGTATTCTTCATCATTCTTTAACGTAGCATAGTATTCCTTTGTATGAATGCACCATCATTTGGTTATCCATTCATCTGCTGATGGGCATCTAGGTTGTTGCTGTCTCTTTGCTATAGTGAATTGTGCAGTGATGAATATGTGTGTGGATATGTCTGTTTGTGTCCTGTGTCTCACCTCTTTAGGACATATTCCTAGTAATGGAATTGCCGGTTCTAATGATGATTCTATTTTAACTTTTTTTTAAGGAAACCGATACCATTTTCCACAATGGTTGTACCATTTTACAGTCCCAACAGCAGTGTATGAAAGTTCCAATCTCTCCACAACCTTGCCAGCATTTGTTATTTTCTGTCTTGTTGAACTTTTGACATTCAAACTTTTGTTAACAGCTGATCACATTGAACTTTTGCACCAACCAGAGACTCCTGTCCAGTGTCCCAACCAACCAACCTGTTGCCTTGGACTCTACTGCACCTCATTAAGATGCCATATGTGTCAGAGTGCTCTACAGAATTTTTAGTGGTAGATTTTCAGGAAGCATATCGGCAGGACTTTCTTCTTTTCTTTGACTTTTTTTTTTTTTATTGTGATTTGGGTGAAAATTTATAGAGCAAATTCACTTTCCATACTGCAGTTCACATATACTTTGTCTCATGACATTGACTACAATTTACCACAATGCAACAGCTCCCCTCCCACTCCCTCCTAATAGTTACCTCTTCCCTGTGTCCATCCCTCCCATGTACTCCTGCCCCCTGAACTGTCTCCCTGTGCATAAACAGCCCTTCCTTCTCCTATGATTGTTCTCTCCAAGGAGTGTGTCTATCGCAGGTCAATGTTCAGTTCATATGCCTGTCTTTTATATGGCTGGAAGCCATAGGTGTGGGCTCAATTCTAGACCTGAAGGGCAGCTAGGGGCATAGGCTCAGTGGTTCCACC
>NW_006922748.1:40709-46050 GCF_000298275.1 Orycteropus afer afer
GTTTCTATTTAAAGGTCGTGTGTGTGTGTGACTGTGTGTGTACACATATGTTTGTGTTTTTATGGATGTGATTTTTCAGAAGTAGATTGCCAGGCCTTTCTTCCAGTGCACAGCTGGTGTACTTTTGATAAATCGGCCAATGTAAATCCTGTATGATGCAGTTCAGCTCTGGCACACATGGGGTCCTCATGCATCAAAGTGGACACGATGGTCACTGATGTGTTGGGTGGCTGGAAGATGGGATAGAGGTCTCTGGGAAGTGCAAATCATTACTATGCTCTGCTGCTACCTGAAAATTTAGAGATCGACTCCACCAGAGGTGATGCAGAAGATGACCTGGCGATCTATTTGCAATAAATAAGCCACTGAAAATCCTATAGTGCACAGTTCTACACTGAAACATGTGGGATTGCCATGGATCGCAGTGCATGCGATGCCAAATGAAAGGTTGGTTTGCTGATGGTACAGATTCTGTGGGTGGTGCAAATGGTTAATATACCCAGTTACCAACTGAAATTGGGAGCTCGAGTCCACCCAGGGGTGCCTTGGAAGAAAGGCCTGGTGATTCATTTCCAAACAATTAGTCACTGAATAACCTATAGAGCAACATTCTACTATGACACGTATAGGACCATGAGTCACAACAGTGCAGTTCTGCTCTGGCACACATGAGATCCCCAAGTCGCAGCAGACCTGATGACAACTGATTGGTTAGTTTAGTGATAGGATAGTGTCCCTAAGTGATGGGACTAATACACCCAGCTGCCAACAAAAAGTCTGGAGGTCAAGTCCAACCAGATGTACCTTGGAGGAAAGGCTTAGCTATCTACTGCTGAAAAAATCATCCATTAAAAATTCTGCAGAATGTGAATTGTGTTTGCAGCCGCTGCCTTGCCGCCATCCCTCTCTAATGCCAGCACAGCCTATAGCTTATGGAGCTCCAGCCGAAGGAGGAGGTGGATAAGGGAGGAAGTCACTAAACCATGGCTCATACAAAGCAGACTGGCCACAAATCAACCAGTAGTAAAGCACACAGGAAGCAACTGGCTACAAAAGCTGCTCACAAGAGTGCACCCTTTACCGGAGAGGTGAAGAAACCTCAGCGTTACAGGCCTGGTACTGTGGCTCTCCATGAAATTAAGTGTTATCACAAGTCCACTGAATATCCACCTGCAGAAAAATGAAACAACACCCATACCTCACCCCATACACAAAAACATATTCAAGTTGGATCAAACACTTAAATATAAACTCAAAGCTATAAAGCTCATCAAAGATAAAATAGGGGCAAATCTAGAGGCCCTAACTTATGGCATAGACTATCAACCATAACCCAGAATGCATAGGAGGTGCAAGAGAAGCTCGATGACTGGGACCTTTGAAAAATTAAATTATTATGTGCATCCAAAGACTTTGTCAAAAAGGTAAAAAGAGAGCCTACAGATTGGGAGAAAATATTTGCCTATATTTTCTGACAAAGGACTTATTTCCAAAATATGTAGAACATTTCAATACCTCAGTGCCAAAAGGACAAACAATGCAATTGAAAAGGGGCAAGGGACATGAACAGACACTGCACTAAAGACAATATGCTGGCGGCCAACAAACACATGAGGAATTGCTCACGATCGTTAGTCATTAGAGATCAAAACAACGAAGAGATATCATCTCACCCCGGCAATAATAGCAAAGTTCAACAGGACAGAAAATAAATGCTGGCGAGGTTGCAGAGAGATTGGAACTCTCTCATATGCTTCTGGTTGGATGTCCAGTCCAACAGAGGTGCTATGGAAAAAGCCCTGGCAACCTATTTCTCACAAATCAGCCATTGAGAATCCCACAGAGCACTGCCCTATTTGTGACACACCTGGGATCACCAAGAGTCACAACAGACTCGATGGCAACTGGCTGGTTGGCTTGGGGGTGGGATAGGGATCCCTAGGTGGAGCAGATGGTTAATGTGCTCAGTTGCTAACAAAACGTTTGGAGGTGGAGTCCACCAGAGGCACCTTGGAAGAAAGGTTTGGTTATCTACTTCTGAAAAAAATCCCCACTGGAAATCCTGTTGAAGGTAGTTCTACTCAGGATCTACTCTGGCTCACACGTAGTTGTCATGAGTTGAAGCCAAATGAAGGGCCACTGTTTGCTATGTTGGTTGTAAGATGGGATAGGAGCCTCTGGATATTGCAAATGATTAATGTGCCCAGCTGTTAACAAAAAGGTTGATGGTTGAATCCACAAGAACTGTGGTAAAAAAAAAAAAAAAAAAAGGCTGGTGATCTATTTACAAAAAAATAGCCACTGAAAATCCTATAGAACACAGTTCTACCATGACACATGTGGGATCACTATGATCACAGGAGAAGCCACAGCAACCTAGTGGTTTGGAACATGGGCTAGGGATCCTTAGTGGTGCAAAATGTCAATGTGCCAGCTACTAACCAAAAGCTTAGAAGTGAGGTCTACTGGTGGTACTGAGGAAGAAAGTCCTGGTGATCAGGTCCCCAAAAAATTAGCCATTGAAATCCAATAGAGCATAATTCCATACTGACACACATGATATCACCATGAGTCATGAAAGATTCAAAGTCACCTGGTTGCTTGTGTGGAAGACAGGATGGGTACTGCAAATGGATACTATGTCCAGCTACTAATCGAAAGGCTGGAAGTCAAGTCTACCCAAAGGTACCTTGAAGAAGGACCTGGCAATGTACTTCCAATAAGTCAGCCATTATAACATTGAGCAGGCCTGCTAGACACACATGTGCTCGTCATGAGGTGGAACTGACTCAATGGCCACTGCTCAGGTGGTTGGAAAGAGCATGGGATAGTGGTGTAAATGGTTAATGTGGCCATTGCTAATAAAAATTTAGAGATTGAGTCCATCCAAAGGTGCATTGGAAGAACATCCTTGGGATCTGCTTCAAAAAAATCAGCTAATGAAAATCTTAAGTCTTGTAGTTCTGCTAAGGCACACATGGTACAGTCATGAGCTAGAATTGACTCGATAGCGACTAACTGCTTGGTTGTTTGGAAGATAGCGTACGTGTCGCTAGTGCTGCAAAAGGTTACTGTGCACAGGTGCTAACTAAAAGGTTGGAGGGCAACATACTCTCAGGAGACACTAAGGGTAACTGACATCACACAGTCCACAAACACAATGTTTTACATTCTACCTTTGTGAGTAGTGACTTGGATCTGGAAAGCTTGTGAGCAGCCATCTAAGGTAAAACTACTGGTCTCTCCTTTCCAGAGAAAGAAGAGTGGAGAAAATTAAAGATGAACAGAAACAATTTGTCCAAAGGACTAATGGAGCATATGAACTCTAACCTCCACAACACTTAGATCAAAAGAACTACAGGGTGCTGGCTATCACTGCTAACCATTCTAAAAGGGATCACATTAGGGTCACAGATAAAGTAGGACAGAAATATGGAAGAAAACTCAAAATCATAAAAAAGATCAAGCTTCCTGGTCTTCTGAAGACCAGTGGAATCAATGAGATTATGGCCCTTGAACACCCTTCAGGACTGGAACTGAACTCAATCCTTGTGACTCAACTCTGAGACAAATGACAGGCCAATAAGGAGAGTATGCACTCATTAGAACACTTAGTCATACAAGATCAAGAGGGTGCCTTTTCTCTTTCTTTTGCTAAGAAGGAGGGATGGGGAGGGAAGGAAGGACAAAGGAAAGTGGTGGGGATGGGGAGGAAGAAGGAAGAGTGCTGTTCCATTATGGGGTTTGCAGTGAATGTCACGAAATGGATTGCATAAGGATATTGAAATAAAAACAATTTCACTCTGTAAACTGTGTTCTCCAAATCATAATACAAAGGTTTTTGTTTTTTTTTTAAGAAAAAAAAAAAAAAGGTTAGAGGGATTGGAGTCTTGATAGCACAAATATTAATGTGCCATCTGCTAATCTCAAGCTTGGAGGTCAAGTCCACCGGAGGCACTACAGAGCCACCAACACACTGTCTATAAGAGACACACCTGAGACACAGTGACAAAAACAGACAAAAAAATCAAAGTTTAGAAAAAGGTATATCAAGAAAAGGGCAATCAAAAAAGAGCGTAAGTGGCAATCTTAATTTCTGATAAAATAGACTTTGAGACAAAGCACACCACAAGAGACAAGAAAGAACATTATATGATGATTTAAGTGTCAAACAAGAGGCTATATTCATAATATATATCTATGCGCTCCATGAAAGAGACACAAAATACATAAATCAAACTTTAATAGAATTGAAAAGAGAAACAGACAACTCTACAATAATAAGAGACTTTAATAAAACCCTTTCAATGAAGGAGAGAATAACTGGACTGAAACTCACCAAAGACACAGAAGTACTATATAATATAATCAAACAACTTGGCCTTATAGATATATATAGAACACTTCACCCAACAACAGCACACATTCTTTTCGAGTGCACACAAAACATTCCCCAGAATAGACCGTATGTTAGGCCACAAACCAAGTCTCAATAAATTTTAAAATATCAAAGTGTTGCAGAGTGTTTTCTCAGATCAGAATGCCACTATATTAGAAATCAAAAATAGGAAGACCAAGGGAAAAATAAGTGAAAACTTAGATACTGAATATTGGCCTGTTTAAACACTACTAGGTAAAAGAAGAAATAAAAAATGAACTTAAACAATCCTTGAATCAAATGAGAATGAAAACACAGCATACAAAAATCTTTGGGACAGAGCAAAAGCAGTAATCAGAGGGCAATTTTTAGCAATAAATGCACACATCAAAAATGAAGACAAAAGTCAAAATAAATACCCTAAACCGATGTCTTGAACAACTAGAAATACTGCAGCAAAATAAGTGTAAAGTCACCAAAAGAAATGAAGTAGTAAACACTCAAGCAGAAATAAATGAAATGGAAAAGAATATATATAAAGAGTCAATAGGACTAGATGTTAGTTCTTTGGAAATATTAAAATAAAAAATCGATAAATCACTGGCAGATTCAACAAAGGAAAAGAAAGAGAAAATGCAAATAACACAAATAGTATAAAATAGGCAATGTCAAAACAGAACTAACCAAGATAAACAGGGTATTATCAGGATCCTATGAAAAACCATACTCCAACCAATTTGAAAACCTAGAATATATAAATAGACAGTTTTTTAGAAACACACTACATGCCTAAATTAACACCAATGGAGGTAGAAAATTTGAACAGATCCATAACAAAAGTAGAAATTAAGCTGGTGATAAATATATAAATATATTATATATATATTCTGGTAGCATAGTGCCTAAGGCACTTGACTGCTAACCAGAAGCTGGTGGTTCAAACCCACCAGCCACTCCTCAGAA
>NW_006922748.1:46235-56485 GCF_000298275.1 Orycteropus afer afer
CTTACCTAAACTAACACAGACTGAGGTACAAAATTTGAATAGACCCAAAACAAAATCAGAAATTGAAGCATTTATAACAACACTATCAACAGAAAAAGTCCTGGCCCAGATGGCTTCACTGATGAATTCTACCAAACATTAAGACAAGAGCTGATAGCAATTGTATGCCAATTATTCCAGAGCATAGAAAAGGATGGCCTACTCCCAAATTTATACTATGTAGCAAACAGAACCCTGATACCCAAACCAAGCACAGACACCACTAGAAAGACAATTATATATAAATACCCCTTATGAGTACAGGTGCAAAAATTCTCAACAATACCCTAGCCAATAGACCCCAACAACAACAACAACAACAAAATACATCATAACCAAGTGAGATTCATACCACAGAGGCAAGCATGGTTCCACATCATAAATACAATCAAGGTAATCCACACATAAGTAAAACAATAGAAAAGAACCACATGATCATATCAAATGACACAGAAAAGGCATTGGACAAAATCCAACTTCCATTCCTGATGAAAATGCTAAACAAAATAGGAAGAGAAGGAAAATTCCTCCATATAATTAAGAGCATATAGATCAAGCCAATGGCCAACATTATTCTCAACAAGGAGAGACTGAAAGCATCTGCCTTATGTCAGGGTTCCAGACAAGCACTACTAAAGAAGAATGCTAGAGGCCTCAAATTCCCCAGATCTCAAAATAAGTACTGGTATTTGACTGCTAACCAGAAGGCTGGCAGTTCAAACCCACCAGTCACTCCTCGGAAGGAAGGTTGGGCAATCTACTTCTGTAATGATACCACCTTGGAAACCCAAGGAGGGGTCGCTATGAGTTGGGTCCGACTCAATGGCAAACAGCAACAACGACAGACACATAAGCCAGTGGAACAGAATTGAGAACCCAGAAATAATTGCATCCATGTATGTACAGCTGATCTTTGACAACGGGCCAAAAAAGTCATTACATGGGGAAGAGATAGTCTCTTTAATCACAGACACTGGCAAAACTCAATATGTATTTGCATACAAATGAAACAGGACCCATATCTCATACCTTATACAAAAATGAACTCCAGTTGAATCAAAGACCGGAACATAAAATCAAAAACAATAAAGACCATTAAAGAAAAAATGGGGACAAACTTGAGGGCCCTATGGCAGAGCATAAACACATTATCAAATATAACTAAAAATGCACAAACACCAGAAGACAAAATAGATGACTGGGAATGCCTGAAAATTACACACCGATCCATCATTTAAAGATTTCACCAAAAGAAACCACAGACCAGGAAAAAAAAATTGGCAAGGAAAAGTATCAGACAAGGTGCTCAGGTCTAAAATTTATAGAAAACCTCAACAACTCAAGAGCAATAACACAAATAATCCGATTCACCAAAGAAGAATTCAAGTAGCTAACAAACACATAAACAAATGCTCACGCAAATCAAACAGCAATGGGATATCATCTCACCCCAGCACTAGCAGGAAAGTTCAAAATATCAGAAAATAATAAATGCTGGTGTGGGGGTGGAGAGATCGGAACCCTCATACGCTGCTGGCGGGACTACAGAATGGTGCAACCACGGTGGAAAACGGTATGACATGTCCTTAAAAAGTTGGAAATAGAAATGTCATTTGATCCTGCAGTCCCCTACAAGGTATCTACCTTGATAAATAAGGGGTGTGACACAAACAGATATATGCACATCCACATTCATCACCGCACTATTCACAATAGCAAAAAGATAGAAACAAGGGAGGAATGGATCAACTAAATATGATACAGACACACTTTGTGGAATACTATGCAACATTGAAGAACAATGATCAATCTGTGAAACATCTCATAACATGGATGAATTCAGAGGCTACTATGCTGAATAAAGTTAGTCAATCACAAAAGTATAAATAATGTATGATACCACTATTGTAAAAAGTCAGGAAAACGTTTAAAGTAATATTCTTTAAAGGTTATCGGAGGTAGATGGGGAAGGGAGGGTAAAGCACTAACTAGACAGAAAAACCAAAATCACTGCCATTGAGTCAATTCCTACTCACAGAAACCTCCATTGGGTTTCCAAGGCTATAAATCTTTACAGAAACAGACTGCCTCATCTTTTTCCCACAGAGCAGCTGGTGACATTGAACCACTGATCTTTTGGTAATAGCCAAATGACTGAACCACTATACCACCAAATCATCAATAAATGACTTCATACCTGTAAATAAAACTAAACAGTGGATCATGCAGACTCAGTAAATCACAATCTCTAGAACTGAAGCCCAAGATTCCCCATAGTACTTTCAATAAGTACTATGGAGTGACCCTTGGATATCCTTAAGAGACACTGGAGCAGTGGAAAAAATCAAGACTCAGAAGTCTGGTGGTGCCTGCACTTGGTGTAGAAGGAGGTTAGAAGAGAATGTTAGAATCTTTGAAGAGGGTGGGAACTACGGCAGGGTGGTACTCAAGATCTGTAAAACACTGCTATGTTGAAGTTTGTAGACTGACTCTTCAGCCTAATTGTTTTCATGTACAGCATCTCCCCACACTGACATTTGCTCTTGCCTCCACACCTCTGAGACAGTCTGTCCTCTTGTAAAGCATATCCCAGTCCTATGCATCTCTGCTGACTGCTAACCAAAAGGCTGGCGGTTCAAACCACCAACCACTCCTTGGAAGGAAGGTTGGACAATCTACTTCCGTAGTGATGCTGTCTTGGAAACCCAAGAAGGGGTTGCTATGAGTCCCAGGTCTGACTCCACGGCACATAACAACAACAACATGCATCTTTGTGATCCAGACCTAAGCACCAAGCTGTCATCACTGGGAGGCTATCAAACCTTCCTGTGTGGTCCTACATCCTATGGGAAGAGCACTCAACCAGGAAACCAGGGATCAAGCAAATGGCAGAGTACTCAGATACCTCCTAACGTCCCTCTTTCAACAAATACCTGAGAAAACAAAGGAATAGAATACAGATGACAATTTTGGAACCCTGAGTATCAAAGGCAAAGCTGAAAACATGGATCCAGCACCAAACGGAAGAAGAGATTGCACACAGTGGACACAGATGACTGGTGCATGGCCAACTGAACCTGCACAGCCCAGCCTTAAGGAAACAAAGAAAACACTCCCAGTGGAAGCTAACTGGAACTTTCGCAGTCAACACCACGAGAGGCAATGGGGTAGAAATGCTGAGCAAACTATTTCCAAAAAAATTAGACATGGAAAATCCAATAGAAAACAGTTCTGCACTGACAAACATAGGATCACTACAGATGCAGCAAAAAGCAAAGTTAAACTCACTGCCATTGAGTCGATTCTGACTCATAGTGACCCCCATTGGGTTTCTGAGGCAGTAGATCTTTATGGAAGTAGATTGCCCAGCCTTCCATCCACTAATTCTTTCCCCTTGGCCATGCCCTCTTCCCTAGCACTACTGCCTCCACGGACAAGAAGCCCTGCAAACCAGTGGGCTATGCGGCTGTGGCTGTAATGCGGTTGGGGGTGGAAAGCTCTGTTTGCTAGCAGGGAACCCTGACCAGGGCCTCTCACCTCGGCCTGTGTCTCCAATTGTAAGCTGGGGTGATACCATGCCTACTTCATGGGGTGCAGTAAGGATCCAGAACACACACCTCCAGAGAGAAGTGGCTAGCTCTGAGGCTGGCACCAGCCAGCCAGGAGCTGAAAACTCAAATGCCCTGGTGTCAGGCAGGTGACAGGAGAGCAAAAACGTGCCACATGAGAATGTACATTTCCCAACCAAACACTGACAGGAAGTCATGAGAGACAACCCCTCTGCGAAGGGCCCAGGTGACGTGGCCTGTGTCCATGTGGCCCAGGGCCACAGATGTGGCATCCCTGGGAGACCATGGCTGGCATCAGGGGAAGGCTGAGCTCACTTTGGCATTGAGCATGTCGATGCAGAAGTGGCAGAGGGCGGCCTTGAAGAAGTAGTCCTTGGCACTGTACTTGCGGAGGGGGCTGTCCATGGCATTGGTCCCCACCTGTGGCCACGTGGAAGTTACACCGTGAGCTCGGGGTGGGCAACCAAGGGGCAGGATCGTCTGCCAGGCACTTGGGGGCCTGCTAGGGGCAGGCCCACGCCCAGGGGAGACCCATTTGCCTAGGGCCTTGGGACCTTGCTCTGGGAAGTCAGAACTGGCAAGTCTGTGACTGAGAGCGGAGAGACGGAGGGCAAGGCAAGACAAGGCTGTGCTGCACAGGCTGATGCCAGGTGTCTGTCGGCTGTCTGTGGCATCTGAGCGTGGGTGAAGGCGGCTGCTGTCAGGGCCTCAGGAAGCTGGCACTTCAGTGGGCAGGGAGGCAGCAGTAGTGGGAACACATGAGGCGGTGCCCAACCCCTCTCCTCCAAGGCCAGCTGCCAGGGCAGCCTGGTCCTGCCCAATGACCCCCACACAGCAAGGGGAGCCTGGGCACCCATGTGATACTCCCTCCTCCCTGCAGACAAAGGACCCTGCTCCCCATCCCTGCCCACAGCCACTGTGGGCCTTGGCCATCCTTCCTCTGGCCCCAACTCTAGTTCCTGTCTGTCTGCCCCACTAGAGACTGCCCAGGAAGCATTTGTGACATGGGCAAGAGAGATGCTGCATGTGCATGCACAAGCATGTGTGTGTGCCTCCTGGGGTGGTGGGTTGAGGTGGCGTACAGCCAGGCTGAGTACAAGGTGATGGTGAGGGGGCCGATAGGGAGGTATGGACATGGGGAGGGCCCGACCTGCTCGTGGATGTCCACAGCCTTCTGGTACTGCTCCAGCTGTGCGGCATAGCCGGCCACCTTCAGCAGACCCTTGCTGGCTGAGCAAGGAAGGGAGGAGAGAGGGTGGGTGGTGGCAGGCCCCTTGGCCTCCGAGAACTCAGGGCAGATGAGACATGGAAGCCACTGGCCTGGTTACCTGTTGGACTCCTCACCTTTGTAGTAGTCTGTGGACTGTTCATAGTGGACAATGGCCTGGGGAGACATGGGGGTGTGGGCTTGGGGACAGGGGGCCTCTAGTACAGGTCTGGACACACCAGGCCCTTGGTCCAAATGCACCCTGCACCCCAATACCAGTGGGGAAGCCCTACGGCTCCAAGAAAGCAGACAAAGTTGAGACGCACACAGGGTACTGACCCAAGGCCTCCCCTCCTGACCATGGCAATCCTCCCAAGGGGAGCCTCGAACCAGAGTTCTGAGCCCCCACCAGACAGCACTGTAGGCGAGCAGTGGGGATGGCGAGCAAAGAGAGTGGGTGAGGGAAGAAAGGGGCAATTCAATTAAACACACCACCTGCCGACAGACACCAGGCGTGTCCCAGCAGCCACACCTCCCAGGAGGCCCTCCTTCAGGTTATTGCTGTGGGTGCCAGATGCCCAGACATGGCACTCATGTCCTTGATGTGCCTGTCCCCACTGCAGTGAGAGCACACAGAAGGAAAGGCTGGGCAACTTGCATTAGGCACCCTTCAGAGTCCTCAGGAGCTCCGCTGCCCAGTACAGCTAACAGGCGAGGCCTGGCATCAACAACTCAGTGCTCGGCTATCAGCTGCAAGGTTAGTGGTTCAAACCCACACAGGCACCTCAGAAGACAAGCCTTGTGATCTGCTTTCAAAAGGTCACAGCAGGAAAACCCTGTGGAGCAGTTCCACTGTCACAAGGGTCATCATCAGTCAGAAACAACAACAACACACAACAAGGATGGCTAACAGGAGTCAGGGAGGCTCACAGGCACCGCCACTCCCTCCGCACTGAGGCCACGGATCTATGCCCTGGCCTGAGGGGTCAGGCTGTTATTTTCTCCATTGTACTGTGTACGCATGTGAGAGCTGGACAACGAATAAGGAAGACTGATGTGTTTGAGTTGTGGTGTTGGTGAAATATACTGAAAATACCATGGACTGCCAGAAAAATGAACAGATCTGTCCTGGAAGAAGTGCAGCCAGAATGCTTCTTAGAAGCAAGAATAGCCAGACATTGTCTCTCCTTCTTTGGTCATTTTGTCAGAAGGGACCATTCCCTGGAGAAGGATATCATTCTTGGTAAAGTGGAGGGTCAATGAAGAAGGGCATGCCCCTCAACGAGATGGACTGACACAGTGGCTGCAGCAATGGGCTCAAGTATGGCAAGGATTGTGAGGCTGTTGCAGGACTGGGCAGTGTTTTGTTCTGTTGTACACGGGGTCACTACGAGTCGGAGATGACTCAATGGCACCTAACAATAACAACGACAATAACACTGAGGAGGAAGCAGATAAGGAGAGGTCAAGTGGCTTCCCAGGCCACACAGTCAGTTGGAGCTGTGACACAAAGCCGAGTGAAGCAACTCATGGCCAGGTGAAGTGCCCGGGCTCTGGAGTCACAGCCCAGCTTCTGAATCCTGGGCCTCTCACTCAGTAGGTGTGACACCTTGGGCGAGGGGCTCAGCCGAGCCTCAGTTTCCAAATCTATTAAACGTGGTAGTAATGGTACCTCTTCTCATAGGATTGCCGTCATAATTCAATAAGTGATGAGGGCCTGGAGCTCAGCAAAGTGTGCAGAAATGGCAGGTGGATTTAATATGATCATTATAATTTTAATCTCTCCTCCAGAAAGCTGCCTTGTATCTGGCCCTCCCTCCAAGCAGGTCATGTGCCATCAAGTCGATTCCACTCAGAGTGACCCTAAGGTGCTCTGGTGGTGCAACAGTTAAACACTTGGCTGCTAACCAAAAGGTCAGCAGTTTGAACTCAGCCAGCAGCTGCTCAGTAGAAAGACCTGGGGATGTGTTTCCATCAAGAAGACAGCCTAGGAAACCCTATGGGGCAGCTCTACACCATCACATGGGGTCACTATGAGTAGGAATCAGCTCACCGGCCCCCAACAAGAAGAACCACCCTCCAAGACTTCTTGGTGGGGCTCCCTATAAGAGAAACCAAGAACATTACTGCTTGAAATTGCTCCCTGCCACTCTCTTCCCAGCCTAGAACTCAGACTCTGAAAGAAGCCAGGTGACAGTTTCAGTGACATCTTAGATCTTGATTTAGGGACAGAGCCATCAAAGAGCTTCAACTTGCACACCAATGCACGAGGCTCTGGAGTCAATAATCCATTTACCTCCCGGCTTCACAGCCTGTCTCCAATCCCATGACCAAGGTGTAAACCCACCCAGTGGACATCAAACGACCACCATGCAGCCAGCCAGAGATGGCAGCAGATGGCATGAAAAGAGAGGGAACGCTAGGCAGCCCTCCTGGCTGGGCCTTCAGGACTGGGAGCCAAGGGCAAAGAGAAGCAGGAGTGAGGCAGCTCTCTAGCTGAGGCACGTGGCCTATCACCTACTGCTCCGGTTTTTGGCCATTTTGAACATTGTTTGCGGCTCTGGTATTGACTTCACATGCTTCCTCTATCTCAGATGAACCTCTGCAGGGAGAAAAGAACAAAAGCTAAGGAGACCATCCAGTCTGTCAGAGAGTAAGCATCCTGCCCCATGGGCAGCAGAGGGTCCTCACTCCAACCCCACGACTTCCCTCCAGAACCCAGCTATGGTCTGGCCTCTTCTCTGCTCAAACAAAAACAAGTCAGTGCAAACCCTCACCCCCCACCCAGAGTACAAAACCCACTACCGTCAAGTGGATTACAACTCCAACTCACAGTGCCCCTAGGGGACAGAGTAGAACTGCCCCACAGAGTTTCCAAGGCTGTAATCTTTACTAATCAAAAAACCAAACCAAACGCACCGCCATCAAGTCAATCCCAATTCATAGAGACCCTCATCAGGTTTCTGAGGCTGTAATCTTTACAGAAGTAGATTGCCCCATCTTTTTTCTGCAAAGCAGCTGGTGGGTTTGAACTCCTGACCTGGTTAGAAGCCAAATATCTTATCCACTACACCACCAGAGCTCCTTAATCTTTACTAAACAAAGCCCAAACCAAACCCACTGCCGTGGAGTCTATTCCAACTCACAGCGCCCCTAGAGGACAGAGTAAAACTGCCCCACAGGGTTTCCAAGGCTGACAATCTTCACTGAGGCAAAGCCCAAACCACACCCACCGCCCTGGAGTTGATTCTGACTCACAGCGCCCCTAGAGGACAGAGTAGAACTGCCCCACAGGGTTTCCAAGGCTGTCATCTCTATAGAATCAGACAGCCACATCTTCCTTCCACAGAGCGGTTAATGGGTTCAAACTGTCAACCTTTTAGTTAGCAGCCAAGTGCTTAAATACTATGCCACCAGGGCAGGGGCAGATTATTCAATAAGCAAGCTAAAGCACAGGCTTCCTTGTGTTTACTTAGTAATCGGTAGTGAACCATTTCACATTTTTTCATCACATCAAAGATTCTGCTTCTACAATGTGGAACAAAACTCAAAATCATTAAAAAAAAAAAAGGGTGTGTGTAGGGGACTAGGGATCAGGTTTGCAGGTCCAACAGAGCCTGATGGAACCACTGAGGCTATGGCCCCTAGCTTCCCTCCAGGTCTGTAACTGAATCCTTTCCTGTAGCTTCCAGCCAAAAAAAAAAAAAACAAAACAGGCATATGAGCTGAACATTTACATTAGGTACGTATACTTCTTACAGAGATCAATCATGGGAGAATAGAAGGGTTTTATATGCACAAGGAGACAGCTCAGGGGGCAGGAGTGCATGAGAGGGAAGGACACAGGGGAGAGGTAACTATGGGGAGGAAGTGGGAGGGGAGCTGTTGCTTTGTGGTAAATTGTAGTCAATGTCATGAGACAAAGTGTATGTGAGCTGCTAGTATGGAAAGTGAATTTTCTCTGTCAACTTTCACCCAAATCATAATAAAAAAGAAAAAAAGATACTGTTTCTAGGTATGGCTGGCATCTGTTTTTCTCCAACCCTATTGCACCTTCCTACAGAATCAAAGCCTCTTTTCAAATTTAAAATTCCTGACAGCGATGGAGGACCCAGAAAGACTAAGCATGAGTGTATGGGTGCTTACTTAACTAATCTGCAGTGAACAGTAAACTGTTTGCTACAGATTAGTAAGTAAGCACATGTAAACTTGTGCTTACCTTGCTTCCTGGGTCCTCCACCCCTACGCCAGGATTTCTGCTCCGTGCAAAGGTGATGAGCAGGTGGGCTGGCTGCCGGAGGCCCTCAGCAGGGAGGACCAGGGTGGAAAAGCTGGGCCCACACTGCGTTCCTCCTGACCCCTCACCATGTCCTGCTCTGCAGCTTCTGCCACTTCCTGCCAGGACTGCTAGGGGGCTCTTACAGACTGAGCTGTGCCCCTGAAAAGATCTGTTCAAGTCCTCACCCCTGGTACCTGTGAAGAGAACCTTGTTTGGAAACAGCACAGGGTCAAAATGAAGTTGTTGTTGTTGTTATATGTCATTGAGTCGGCCTCAACTCATACAGACCCCTCCTTGGGTTGTCGAGGCAGTATCACTACTGAAGTAGATCGCCCAGTCTTTCTTCTGAGGAGTGGCTGGTGGGTTTGATCTGCCAGCCTTCTGGTTAGCAGTCAAGTGCCTTATGCACTATGCTACCATAGCTCCTCATAATGAAGTAGGGGGTCCTAATGCCATCTGAGTAGTATCATAATAAAAACAGAAGACACAGACACAGAGGAGAAGGCCACGTGAAGACACAGGCAGAGACTGGAGTGATGTAACCACAAGCCAGGGAACCCCTGGAGCCACCAGAAGGTACAAGAGACAAGGGAGGACCATCCCCTAGAGTCTTCAGTGACAACAAGGTCTTGCTAACACCTTAATTTCAGACTTCTAGCCTCCAAAGAAGTCCCTGGATGGCACGGCACAAATGATTATGCATTCAATGACTAGCCAAAAGGTTGGCTGACTGAATCCACTCCGCTGTGCAAGGAAGAAAGGGCTGGCTATCTGCTTCTGTGAGGGCTGCTGCTGTCTTTAGTGCTGTCGAGTCAATCTGATTCACAGTGATCCCATGTGCGCAGAGCAGAGTTTTCCAGGCCATGACCTTTTGGAAGCAGATCGCCAGGCCTGTCTCCTGAGGCACCTCTGGAGGGGTTTGAACCGCCAATCTTTCATCTGGGAGCCAACTGTTTAACCATATGCGCCACCCAGGGACTCCGTGAAATTATCCAGGAGAGACAAGTGTGCAGAGATGAAATTCTTGAGTGTTTACCGGGGCAGGTGCACAGGAGTGAGGGGGCATGGAGGACTCATTGCTTAGCAGTTTCTGCCAAGGATGACATGGAAACTTGGAACTGGATAATGACGATGGTTGAACAGCAGGAATACAATG
>NW_006922748.1:69069-70127 GCF_000298275.1 Orycteropus afer afer
GGATAGACAGGTGTACAGGCTGAACCAAGGAGGGGTCGCTATGAGTTGGGGCCGACTCGACGGCACATAACAACAACAATAACAACAATGCGGGGGGGAGTAGCTCTGGTAGCACAGTGCCTAAGGCATCTGACTGCTAACCAGAAGGCTTGAGGTTCAAACCCATCAGCCACTCCTCAGAAGGAAGGTTGGGCAATCTACTTCCGTAGTGATACTGCCTCGGATACCCAAGGAGGGGTTGCTATGAGTCAGGTTCAACTCGATGGCAGTGAGTTGAGTATGCAGGGGGGAGTGTGCCCAAGACCATGTATAGGGTTGGCAGACAATGTTTCTACAAGTGTATTTGTATATTCTGTAAGAATTACCAGGTATATAGTGGAGCTGACAAGGGATGAGGTTGTAGTCACTTCTTGGCCACAGCCAGCTACCCAGAGGGAGTGAGTAGTTGGACCTGTGACGGGCTTGGAACCATAGTCACAGGGGACATCAAGCTCAATTGGTGTAACATACTACACCAAAAACACTGTTCCACATCGTACCTTGGCGAGTAGCAACTGAGATCTTAAAAGCTAGCAAGCTGCCATCTAGAGGCAACGATGGGTCTCTCCTCATCCAGAGCAAAGATGAATGAAGAAAATCAAATATGCATGAAAACAATTAGTCCAAGGGACTGGTACACTGTGTGATCCTCAGCCTATATGACTTTTGAGACCAGAAGAACTAGATGGTGTCCGGCTACAACTGTCAACCACTCAGAGAGGGAACTATGTAGAAGATTCTGGATAGAGAACAATGTGGAACAAAACTCAAAATCATTGGGAAAAAAAAAAGGACCAGGTTTGCTGGTCTGACAGAGCCTGAGACTATGAGCTAGTCCCTAGCTGCCCTTCAGGACTAGAATTGAATCCACTTCCATGGCTTCCAGCCAAACAAAAGACAGGCATATGAGCTAACATTTACATTAGGCAGATACACTCCTTGGAGAGAACAATCATGGGATAATAGAAGGGTTGTGTATGCACAGAGAGACAGCTCAGGGGGCAGGAGGACATGGAGGG
>NW_006922748.1:71257-81897 GCF_000298275.1 Orycteropus afer afer
CTGGGTCTTCACACCCTGGCCCACAGTCTTATCCTCTGACCTCACCCTGGTGACATACCACACACACCTCAGACTGGGGGCCCTAGTCTAGAGTGACTACGACACACTCCTGGCCTTGGAGAGAGGAGGGGCTTCCACAGCAGCCTGGCAGAAGAGAATTCAGACAGCACTTTGCTTGGGGCCTGGCTGCACACACCTGTGGAGGATCCCCTCCGGGAGGCTCACTTACAGAGGTACATTCCCAGACCCCAGTCACAGATTTGCCCACCTGTGGGCCTCCTCCACCGCCAGGCACTCTGGGAAAGCAGAAATGGCACATCCCACTGAGAGGCCCAAAGCCGGGCCATCAGCCATTCACAGAGTCGGCCCCAGCCGGGGCTTGTTTTGGCTCAGTGGACAGAGTGGACACACGACACAAAGCCAGTGAGATGCCCAGGCTGAAATTCTATGATTTCAGCCTAAACCGAGCCAGCTCGTGGCAGGTCAGTGGCTTGCTGTGGGATGGGAAGCCTGAGAGATTAGCACCTGCCACCTGCCAGGCCTCCAGGATGGCCGCCTCCTGGTCTGCACCACTTCTACAGCCAGGAGGTGGCAGGTAGAACTCCAGAGAGAGAGGACACAACCAAGAAGGAGTCCCTCCTCTTCTTTAGGAGAAAGGAGTGAGGTCCCAAAAGGGGAAGAGAGTGGCCTTCCCAGGGTCATTGGTGAGTCATCGATCTGAGGGACAAATACCTCAACAGCCACTGTGTGCTGGGCACTGGGGACACCAGCACCCCAGAAAGGAGAAGGGCATGGCCTCAAAAGTGGGGGAGGGTGCTGGCAACAAGCAGGAAATCAGTAAGACAATTTCAGAAATACTAACCAGAGCTCTGGTGGTATAGTGCCTAAGGCACTTGACTGCTAACCAGAAGGCTGACAGTTCAAACCCACCAGTCACTCCTCAGAAAGATGACTGGACAATCTACTTCTGTAGTGATACCACCTTGAAAACCCAAGGAGGCGTTGCTATGAGTCAGAATTCACTCCACGTCAGTGAGTTTAGTTTGTTTAAGTGCTAGAGGGCCTGGGGGAAGAGCTGCTCTGAACAGCACCAGCAGGGCCCACTGTCTAGCACGTGAGAACAGAGGTTCGTCCTCCATGACGACGGAGGAGCCAGTCCTGAACCAGGGAAGGCATTCCAGAGAGGGCCCAGCAGCTGCAAAGGCTCTGAGGCAGAAGCAGGCTCCATCCTGGCTCTGGTACAGGGAGGGGCCCCTGCTAGAGGCCAGGGTAAGGGGCTAGGCCCTATACTTATGTCACAGGAGGGTTTCCAGTAGGGCAAAGAGACCGGCGGGGGCCATCCCAGCTCTCTGCTCTATGAGGCTGCCAGGCATGTGATCGGTGGACATGGTCCCTCCTGGGCATCCAGAAGTCAATGGATAAAAACCACTAACCCCAAGGGGAAGAAACCAGGCCGTCCCTCTCTGCCTCCTCCCCACCATGCAGACAAGCTAGCAAGGCCCTGGTGGCAGCAACAGCTGATGGTCCCTCCTCCACCGACTCCCCCCAAGTTGCCGGCTTCACTCTTCCCATCCCAGGGCTCTGAGCCAAATCCAAGCCGGGAATAGAGGGAACTGGTTTGGGCCAGCCTGTGCAGGGCCGTCTATAATTACCAGCTCAGCTCTGCTTCCCCCTCCCGGGGAAGAGGAAGTGGTCTCAGGTCTCCCAGTCGCAGCCACCAACCTCCAGCAACTGCCATATGAGGGGAGTGAGCACTGCCAGGAATACAGAAGGCACAGGGATCGCCAGGCCAGGGGGTCAGTAGGACAGTCCCAGCCTCCAACCACCTTCCTCTATGCCCTGGGTACCTCCAGACTTCCAGAGACATGCTCCCCCCGCCCCCTTAGTTCCCCTAAAAGGACCTCAAAAGGTAGGGCAGATGGAGCAACTCCCACATTTTAGGTCCTCATCCCTTCAGCCCCCTGCGGGAGCCACAGCCACCAGCACCAGCCCTCTGCGGTCAGTACCCCCGCTGAGACACACATCTCTCACCGGCTGCCCCCACCAGCACCTGGCTCTCAAGATGCTATGCAGCTTCATGAGCCACTATGCAGGCTCATACGTACTCTGCAAGGAGCCCTGAGAGTGCCATGGCTGGGCACTTAGCTGCTAAGCGAAAGGTCAGCAGCTGAACCTGCCAGTGGCTCCACAGGCACAATGCCTGGTGATTATAGCCTCACTCACTCACTCACTGCCATCAAGTTGGATCCGACTCACAGCAACACCTCCTTGGGTTTCCAAGGCAGTATCTCTACGGAAGTAGATTGGACAGTCTTCTTTCCAAGGAGTGGCTTCTGCTTAGCAGTCAAACACCTTAGGCACTACACCACCAGAACTCCCGTGATGTGTCCCGGAGGCCCCTATCTGCTCTAAATAAACAAGTCAGCGTATCTTGGGTTTCCCTCGGTTCTATCAGTGAAGCCAGCCGACATGGAGCCACCCCGCTCTACGCCGCAGCTGTTGTTAGATGCTGAGTTGGTTCCGACTCACAGCGATCCTATACAGCAGAACAAAACACTGCCTGGTCCTGTGCCATGCTCACAGTGGCCGCTGTGTTTGAGCCCACTGCTGCAGCCACTGTGTCAATCCATCTTGCTGAGATTCTTCCCCTTTGTTGCTGACCCTCTACTGTACCAAGCAGAGGGAACATTAAAACACAAAGACTGCCAGTCATCTAAGCTCATCAGGCACAGGGGGCAGGTGGCCCAGCCTGGCTGGTTTGCCCAATTATATCCTGAACTGTGGGGCTACAGGGTCCCCATGACACCTCCCACCTGCATCCCCGAAGCCGTTCACAACCCTTTGCACTGTGGCATTCTGCCAGTGGGCTGTGAGTGCAGCCGGCCAGGGCTGGGCCCTGCAACCATGAAAGGACACAGTTCCACATGCACGCACGGCCCCAGCTCTTTCTACCTGCAAAATGGAGACAACAGAAGGGCCTCAGAGGAGCTTTGGTGAGGGCCAAGAATCAGGTGGGAGCCTGGGTAGTGCAGCATGTAAGCACTCAGCTGCAAACTGGAAGATTGGCAGTTTGAACTCACCAGCCATCCTGCAGAAGAAAGATGTGGCATTCTGCTTCCATAATGGTTCCTGCCTTGGAAACTCTGTGGGGCAGTTCTACTCTGTCCTCTAGGGGCGCTGTGAGTCAGAACTCCCCGTCAGTGGGTTCGGTTTGGTTTTCTGATCTATATACAGAACACTCTGTACTCTCTATTCTCCATCAGCCCCAGTACAACTTCCAATGACAACCCCCAAAGACAATAAAGATGGTAACAGTGCACACCTACTAAGTACGTGCTGGGGCCAGCACTGTGTTCTATTCACTCATTCCTTAGAACCACCCTATGATGCCAGTATGACCACAAGTTCACTTCACAGATGAAGGAACTTCCTGGCCTCGATGGTATCCCAGTGGAAAGGAGTTTTTATTTGGGCTCTTTTGGGAGGTGCAGAACTGGGATATTAGGGATGAAGCAAAGCCCCAGGGAACAGAGTGGCTGTGTGCAGAATCTGCTGGAGCCCAAGAGACACAGCAGGGCGGGGTCTCTGGATGGACTGCAGACGCTAAGGAAGCAGTAAGTTCCCCTCCCTCTCCCCCTGTCCTTTGTTGTCCCTTGGGCTTTTACTTGGGCAATCTCCAGAGCAGAAGCTGGGCTGCTCCCACCCCACCCTTCACTGGAGAGTGGAGGGGGAAGGAGGGAACAGAAGGGACGGTAGACATGTGCACCAAAGCCCCCTAGCACCTGGGAGCCCAGAAGTAAGGAAGAAGGAAGGATGCAGTTATGAACACTCACCATCCCACTGAGAGGGATGGCCCAGGCCCCAGGGGGTGCAGGCTGGCTTGGCTCTTCTGACATTCTACTTGAGATAATGCCAGGTGACACCACTGAAGCACCCAGAAGGGTGGGAGAAGCAGCAAGGTGGAGCTGAGCCCCAATGCTCTCCTCGGGGCCCTGGTCTCAGAGGGTCTAGAGAAGCGGGGGGCCGTGAAGTGTTCAACACAGACAAGAGGGGAAGGGGGCAGGGAGTGCCATGAGGGGTCCCTCACACCAGGCCCCTGAGGGGGTGCTCTGAGCTGACTCCCTGCTTCACTCCAGCCGGGTTCCAGTAGGTCAGCAGCCTCCCCTCCAGCCTCGCCTTGCCCACTCCCTGTTCTCAGCACCATCTTTGTTTTTCTTAACTGTGATTTAGGTGGAAGTCTAACAGCATCATCTTAAAGCCTCTTGGAGCTGGAAGGGACTCTGATCTTATCAGGTCTTTCTTTCAAATATTTAGAAAAAAACACAATCCCTGGGGAAAGGGGGCAAGGGTGAGGAGGCAGAGGTTCTCCAACATAGCTCCTCTCCCCACATCCCAGAGCCTCTAGCATGAACTACTGAGGAAGCATGGCCTTGGGCTGAGCCAAGGGCTTGGGTTCCCACAGGCCTGGTCCCACCTGCTGACTGTGTGGCACAGCAAGGAAATGAACTTCTCTGAGCTTCCACATAGCCACCTCCATGGGGATTCTGTGAGCATGAAATGAGAGGAAGGAGTCCTGGTAGTGGTTGGCTGCTAACCAAAAGGTTGGCGGTTCAAACCCACCCAGGAGCTCTGCAGGAGAAAGACTTGGTGATTTGCTTGCATAAGGATGACAGCCTAGAACCATGTGGGGCAGTTCTATTCTGTCCTCTAGGCACACTGTGACTCAGAGTCGACTCAACAGCAGTGGGTTTGGTTTGACCTTTGCTTTTGTGAAGACTGACAGCCTTGGAAACCCTACGGGGCAGTTCTACTCTGTCCTCTAGGGGCGCTATGAATTGGGATTAACTCAATGGCAACAAGTTTTGTGGTATTATTATTAAGGTCCCTGGGTTGTGCTTAGGAGCTCTGGTGGGGTAGTGGCTAAGGCATTTGACTGCTAACCAGAAGGCTGGTGGTTCAAGCCTACCAGCCACTCCTCAGAAAGAAGACTGGGCAATCTACTTCCGTAGAGATATAGCCTCAGAAACCCAACAAGGGGTCGCCATGAGGCAGAATCAACTCGACAGCAGTGAGTCTGGTTTGGTTTGGTTTGGGGTCAGGCTCGACTACTAAGCTAAAGGTGGGAGTTTGAACCCACCCAGCAGCACCAAGGCAGAAAGGCCTGCCGGGCAATCTGCTTCCATAAAGATTACAACCAAGAAAACAGAAAACTCCACGGAGCAGTTCTCCTCTGCAACACGTGGGGTCGCCATGAGTCAGAATCAACTTGATGGCAATGGGTGTTACTGTTATTACTTCTGTGATGGCCCTCTGCCTTTACTCCCCACCCTCTGATCCATCCCTACACCTTTCTCCTCCAGGGCTGGGGCCTGGCCCTGTCCCCATCTCCAGCGTCACCTCCCCCTTCTCCCTCCTCTAATGACATGGATTCACAGAGTTGTTATGAGTCTGAATTGAACACAGCATGCAACAATGACGAAGACCTAGAACTCCCCATAGCTGAACCTCCCTGCCTCTGGGCCTTTGTTCCACCTGCTCCCTCTCCTGGAACGCCTGCCCCGCACCCCGCCAGAGCACACCACCAGCAGAGAGAAACCTCCTGCTTCTCCTCCTTGCTGGAGCTTTGCCAGCCTCTGCTCCAGGAAGCCACCCCTGCCCCTCAAGCTCCTGGTGCCCTGTTATTCTGTGCAGAACCCTGTGTGGTGGCCCTATTCCTGCTGCCCAGGCCCCTCCTGAGCCCCGCTCCTTGGCAAACCCTTGGGCTCCAGGTGGCTCAGCAGCTCACTCCCCACAAAGACCCCTCCTCCAGTTCACACAGTGCCTCTCATCGCAGAACCTCACTTTGCAATACACAATCTAGCACTTGTGACATCACACAAGTGTGCTCTGCTAGCATCTGGTGAGGATCAATTTTGCTTTAAGGAGCCTGGTAGCACAATAGTTAAGCGCTCAGCTACTAACCAAAAGGTTGGTGGTTTGAACCCACCAGCTGCTCCGTGGGAGAAAAACCTGGCGATCTGCTCCCATAAAGATTTCAGCCTAGGAAACCCTAAGGGACAGTTCTACTCTGCCTTGTAGTGTCTCTAAGAGTTGTAATCAACTAGATGGCAACTAAAACAACAAGAAGTTCTGCCTCCCAGCCAGGCTGCAAATGCTTCAAGGGCACTCACCTTGCTGGCCTAGCTGTTCCCTCCAAGCACCCAAATTCCAAGGCAGAAGGAACCAGACACCCAGAACCACCCAGGAAAGCTACTACCTGAAAAAGCCCCTGGCTCCACCCCCAAAATATCACACTGAACTTCTCTCCCAGTGAAGTTTTTCTTATACATACCACTCTCTCTCCCCACTCAACTTCTAAAACTACATTCCTCCCTAATCAACCTACTCCATCACTTAGGATGTTTCTCCCACCACTTTCCTCAAGTGCTTTTGCTGCCCATTATCCAACCTCAAACAAAGGCCAGCGCCTTCCACAGTCTCCTCTTCATAAAAGGGGCTTCCCTTCCATTCTTCCCCACCCCTCTGGGCTCCTGGGCCCTCCCCCAAACCTCAGCCCCTAGCTCCAAGCCCCACAGCCTCCCCTTGGCTCTGCCTCTCTTGGGTTCTCAGAGTCCATGCCCACCCCCACAGGCAGTTCTTCTCTGTTGTTAGTTTCCTTTGAGTCCATTCGACCCCCTGTGTGCAGAGGAGAACTGCCCCCTAGGGTTTTCATGTCTGTGACCTTTAGGGAGCAGATTAGTAGGCCTGTCTACCAAGGTGTCTTTGAACTACCCAACCTTTTGGCTAGTAGTCAAGCACTCAAACATCTGAACCAAAAACCAAACCAAACTCACTGCCGTCTAGTTGGATCCGACTCACAGTGACCCCTCCTTGGGTTTCCAAGGGGGCATCACTACAGAAGTAAATTGCCCAAGCTTCCTTCCACGAAGTGGCTGATGGGTTTGAACTGCCAGCCTTCTGGTTAGCAGTCAAATGCCTTAGGCACTATGCTACCATCTGAGGTACCCAGGGAATCCTTCCTAACTCTGTTGTTAAGGGCTCATAATGACCCCAAGTGACAGATCACAACTGCCCATAGGGTTTTCTTGGGTATAATCTTTACAAGAGCAGATGGCTGGGCCTTTTTCCCACGGAGCCACTGGGTGGGTTTGAACCACCAACCATGTGGTTAGTAACCAAGCACTTAACCACTGTGCCACCAGGGCTCCTCTCCAGAAAGCATCAACTATTCTCCTAGACCTCCTCACAGTCCTGACAGTTTCCCCTTCACCCCTTCCAGTCCCTCTCTCAGCGTTCTTCTCCCCTAGTCCTCCAGGGCTCCCTACTTCCTCTGCCCAACAACATACCCAGGATCTCAAAGTACCAGTTTTACTCAGGCTTTTCTGCCAACCTCACAAACCCCTCACACATCTGTCTCCTAGATGTGCTTTGTGCGTTATATGTGTATGTGCGTTGTATGCATGTGCGTGCTATATGAGTGTGCCCGCTAGGTGGGTGCACTGTACACAAAAATTATGGTAAGTGACTAACCCATCTTTTAAACCTGGGCTTTATGACATCCCAAAACCACTAAGATTACTCAAAGGATGTGGCTGGGACTACTTTTCAGAGTTAATTAATTTTATATGACATATCTGTCACATCATAGGTGTTAGTTCTGCCTCAAAGGCCCCTTTCAGGACCTCTGCTTAGCCTGCTCTCCTACTGTCCTCAGACCTCCAAGTCATTATTGAGTGATCACACGGCAGACCTTCACCCCTGCTTGGTTCTTCAGTTCCCTCATGTCTCCCTTTTGACCTTTCCATCTCAGCCAAGCCATGTCACCTCACTCGTTCCCCCAGCCTCTGAGCCCAGGTCTCCTCCACCTGGGTCCCACTCAAGCATAAGGTCCCCTTAGACTGGTCATCACCCCAGACACCTTACACACCTCAGACTTGGCTCACCACCCTCAAGATCCCCCAAGCCCTGATCCCTTCGGCCTGGTTCAGATTCCTCACTGCTGACCCATCATGCAGGGCCCACGCAAATCCACTTCCGTGAGCCTGGGAAGTGTCAGCACGTTGGACAGGGGGCAGTTGCCCCAGGTCTCATCAGGGATCCTTCAAAGAGGCTCTCCGAGAGCTCCGAGTGACTCCTTAACTTGGCTCCCTCAGCCCCCTTTTGAAGGCTTCGGCCCAGTTCTCTGGCCCCTTGGCCCGTCTTTGGCTTTAGTTCCCTCACCTGCCTCAAGATGGTGTCACCTCGGCCTGTATCTTCTCAGCCCAGGTCGCCAAAACCATCTCTGTCTCCCGTCACACTGTGCGACCAGGGTCCAGACCCTTTGGCCCCCCCTGCCCCCATGACACCATGTCTCCTCATTCCAGAATCCCCTCTGTCCCCTCGGCCCTCGCCCTTCCTGCCTGCCCCTACGCCTCACACCGTGCCTCCTTCGTCCCTTCAGCCTAGGTCCCAGCAGGCCCTCGCTCAGGTTCTTAACCAAAGAGCCCGGAGAAGAAGAACTGTGAGTTCTTCACCTTGCGCTCCATTTCGGCCAGCAGCGCTATCGCCTCGGCTTCCTTCCCGGAGTTGTCCATGGCGGCCACAGGAGTCACCAAACTGTCCGACCTCAGCCCTGGGAGGACTCAACCCCCGCCCTAACACGGAAGACAAGTTGGGGAGCTTAGCGGGTTGTGCTGACGTCGCACTGGCGCGCGTGCCATGGGCAGCCCGGCAGCATGTGACTCACGCCGGCCAACCAGCAGCCTTGCAGCATGGTCGC
This sequence comes from Orycteropus afer afer, assembly GCF_000298275.1. Lineage (NCBI taxonomy): Eukaryota > Metazoa > Chordata > Mammalia > Tubulidentata > Orycteropodidae > Orycteropus > Orycteropus afer. The sequence goes on from NW_006922748.1 coordinate 80,016, forward strand.
GCCCCACCGGCCACATCGCCTGGTGACCCGCGATCTCCAATCGGCGTCCCTAGAGTTCGATGCTCTGGTGGCGTCGTGCCTAAGGCATTTGACTGCTAACCAGAAAGATGGCGGTTCAAACCCACCAGCCATTCCTGGAAGGCAATCTACTTCCGTAGGGATACCGCCTCGGAAACCCAAGGAGGGGTCGCTATGAGTGGGTCCGACTGGAGGGCACATAACAACAAACTTCGACCTGTGCACCTACATCTGTGTAGGGCGTCCTCACGCGCTTTGTGGTGGACCACATGACACCACGTTACGGCATATAAACCAATCCAAATCCTCATAGTGAAGGGTCCGCCCCAAAGTCCTGAGTTTCTGAATCTTACTCCACCAATTATCAGCTGCCTTCGCTAGGTCCTGCCTCCATTGTGGATGTGGACCTTCGTCACTAGTCAGCTGATCGCTAACTCTCCTGTAACAGTCGAGAGTTCTCCTGCGCAGGGTTCAGTGGCCCCGCCTCTGCGTTTATCTCCAGCTGTTCTCCAATTGGAAGGGCAAGTGTGGTTAAAAGGAAAACATTCTCCTTTTTCTTGCGCCCTCTGCCATCGACTGTTGAAACTGCCTTGTGGAGGTTAGTATTCCAAAGACCGAAAACAAAACGTTGAGAACAGAGGTTCTCTGACTCTACTTGCATAAGATATAGCTGGGGAGAGTGTTAAAAATCTGTGTTCTACAGTTTCATGAAATATCTAGAATGGGCAACTGCATAGACACTAAAGTGGTTGCCAAGGATTGCGGAGAGGGCTGAATGGGAGTGGGCGTCTGTCTGAGATGAAAACGTTTTGGAAATAGTAGTGATAGTTGCAGGGCATTGTGGATGTAATTACTGTCACCAAATTGCACACTTAAAATGGTGAAAATAACAATTTTTTGTTACATATTTTGCCACAATGAAATTTTAAAATCTTAGCTCTGGTAGCGTAGTGCCTAAAGCACTTGACTGCTAAAGAGAAGGCTGGTGGTTCAAACCCACCAGCCACTTCTCAGAATGAAGGTTGGGCAATCTAGTTCCATAGTGATACCACCTCGGAAACCCAAGGAGGTGTCGCTATGAGTCAGGCCCGGCTAGACAGCACAAAACAACAACAACATAGGTTCAAGCACACCTAGACCCTAGATCTTGTTTTCCAATACCATACTCCAATAAAAGGAACGGGGGGTCGGGCCATTGTGCAAAATGAGCCTGCAGCATCTTGCAATGCCAGAAAGTAAGGCAGGGCTAAGACAGAAACAAAACACACACACACAATGCTGGAGGTATGTCAAAGGGACACAGGAGCCAGGTGAAAAGGCTCCCAGGGGCCAAACCTGGAACAATTTGAATAACAGAATAAAGCAGCACTGGATTATAAACCAAATGATAATGTCAGTAATCCCAAATCTACTACAAGTTGCCTGGTTGACTCTGATTCCAGGTAACCGCATGTGTGTCAGAGTAGAAATGTATTCCATACAGGTCCATGGCTGAGTTTGTGGAAGCAGATTGCCAGGCTTTTCTTCTGAGGCACCTCTGGGGGAGACTTGAACCTCCAACCTTTTGATTAGCAGCTCAGTGTGTTAACAATTTGCATCACCCAGGGACAGACTGATAGAAATAAATGACTGTATAAATAAATAAATGGTCACTCGTGGGAGATCAGAGGGGCAGTGTTTGCACAGGGAGATAACTCAGGGGGCAGGAATGCATAGGAAAGGACACAAGGAAGAAGTACCTACAGGGAGGAAGTGCAAAGAGAGCTGTTACTCTGTGGGGAATTTCAGTCAATGTCATGAAACAAAATGTGTATGAACTGCTGTATGGAAAATGAATTTGCTCTGTAAACTGTCACCCAAATCA
>NW_006922748.1:82042-82560 GCF_000298275.1 Orycteropus afer afer
CACCTTCGTCAACTGTCCACCTTACCAAGCATGACATCCTTCTCCAGGGAATGGTCCTTTCTGACAACATGACTAAAGTGGGTGAGACAAAGTATGGCCATTCTTGCCTCCGAGGAACATTCTGGCTGGACTTCCTCCAGGACAGATTTGTAGTTCTTTTAGCAGTCCATGTTACTCTCAGCATTCTTCTCCAGCACCACAACTCAAAAGCATCAACTTTTCTTTGGTCTTCCTTATTCATTGTCCAGATCTCACATGCATATGAGGTGATTGAAAATACCATGGCTTGTGTCAGGCACACCTTAGCCCTCAAGGAGACATCTTTGCTCTTCAGCACTTGAAAAAGGTCCTTTGCAGACAATTTGCCTGCCCAGTGCTATACATCGTCTGATGACTTGACTGCTGCTTCCATTGGAGTTGTTTGTAGAACCAAGCCATGTGAAGTCTTTGACAACTTCAATCTTTTCTCCATTTATAGTGATGCTGCTTATAGGTCCAGTTGTGAGGATTTTTGTTTT
>NW_006922748.1:82660-90916 GCF_000298275.1 Orycteropus afer afer
GTTGTTAATGAGTCTTCTTCCAATCCTGATACCACGTTCTTCTTCATATAGTCCAGCTTCTTGGATTATTTACTTAGCATATAGATTAAGTAAGTATGGTGAAAGGATACAACCCTGACACACTCCTTTCTTGATTTTAAACCATGCCATGTCCCCTTGTTCTGTTCAAATGACAGCCACCTAGTCTATGTACAGGTTCCTCATGAGTACAATTAAGTGTTCTGGAATTCCCATTCTTCTTAATGTTACCCATAATTTGTTATGATCCACACAATCAAATGCCTTTGCATAGTCAATAAAACACAAGTAAACATCTTTCTGGTATTCTTTGCTTTGAGTCAAGATCCATCTGACATCAGCAATGATATCCCTTGTTCCACGTCGTCTTCTGAATCCAGCTTGCATTTCTGGAAGTTCTCTGCCGATATATTGCAGTAACCATTTCTGAATTATCTTCAGTAAGATTTTACTTGCATGTGATATTAATACTATTGTTCGATAATTTCCAAATTCTGTGGGATCACCTCTCTTTGGAATGGGTACAAATATGGATCTCTTCCAGTCAGTTGGCCAGGTAGCTGTCTACCAAATCTCTTGGCATAACCGAGTGAGTGCCTCCAGTGGGGCATCGGTTTGTTGAAACATCTCAGTGGGTATTCCGTCAATTCCTGGAGCCTTGTTCTTTACCAATTCCTTCAGTGCAGCTTCGACTTCTTCCTTCAATACCATTAGTTGTTGATCAAATGCCACCTCCTCAAATGGATGAAGATCGACCAGATCTTTTCTGTACAATGACTCTGTGTATTCCTTCCATCTTCTTTTAATACTTCCCTCATCATTCAGTATTTCGTCCATAGAATCTTTCAATATTGCAATGTGAGGCTTAAATTTTTTCCGCAATTCTTTCAGCTTGAGAAATGCTGAGTGTGTTCCTCCCTTTTAGTTTTCTAACTCCATGTCTTTGCACATTTCATTATAGTAATTGGCTTTGTCTGCTCGAGCTGCTCTTTGAAATCTTCTGTTCAGCTCTGTTATCTTGTCATTTCTTCCATTTGCTTTAACTACTCTCTGCTCAAGGATAAGTCTCAGAGTCTATTCTGACATCCATTTTGCTTTTTTCTTCCTTTCTCATCTTTTTAATGACCTCTTGCTTTCTTCATGGATGATGTTCTTGATGTCTTCCCATAATTCTTCTGGTTTTGGGTCATTGGTGTTCAATGCATCAAATCTATTCCTTAGATGGTCTCTAAATTAAGGAGGAATATATTTAAAGTCATATTTTGGCTCTCGTGGACTTGTTTTAATTGTCTTCAATTTCAAGTTGAATTTCCATATGTGTTGATGGTCTGTTCCACAATCAGCTCCTGGCCTTGTTTTGGCTGAAGATATTGAACTTTTTCATTGCCTCTTTCCACAGATGTAGTCAATCTGATTCCCGTGTACTCCATCTGGTGATGTCCATGTGTATAGTTGCTGTTTGTGTTGCTGAAAAATGGTATTTGCAATGAATAAGTCGTTGGTCTTGCAAAATTCTATCATGTGGTCTCCAGCATTATTTCTATCATCAAGGCCACAATTATATGCAGTGTGGGCTGCATATAATGACTTCCTTCCAAAGTCTACCATTTGGAAAAGGGAGACAAAGAGTAACTTTATAGTGCAGAAGCCTCACAAACATGACCTCAGCCAGGTGATCAAAGTCAGTATCAACAGAAATAAGTCACATTGACACTACAAGCCCTTGGTATGATGTAATGAGAATGGTACTTCCTCTTCATTGTCTTTCTCCCCCAAACACCCCACCAGGTCTGATCAGGAGAAAAATCCCAACTGAGGATATCCTACAAAATACCTGCCAAGGACTGCTCAAGTAGCCCTGGTGATGCAGTGGTTAAGGCACTCAACTGCTAACCCAAAGTCGGTGGTTCAAACCCACCAACTGCCCTATGAGAAATATGCGGAAAATGGCTTCTGTAATGATTACAGCCTTGAAAACCCAGTGGGGCAGTATTACTCAGTCCTATAGGGTCACCATGAGTTGGAATTGACTCGACAGCAGTAGCGGTAGTACTCCTCAAAACTTAAAATTGATTAAAAACAAGGAAAGCCTGAAAAACTGTCATAGCCAAGAGGAGCATAACAACACATGACAACTAAATGTGGTGTATCCTGGATGGAATCCTGGGACAGAAAAAAAAAAAAAAAAGGATATTAGGTAAAAGCTAAGGACGTTTGAATGAAACATGGACTTTAATTATAATGTATCAGTATAGGTTCATTCATTGTCACAAATGTCCCTAACCACGTGAGATGGTGGTAATAGGGGAAACTGGGCGTATGGTATATGAGAACTCTCTGTGCAATCTTTGCGATTTTTCTGTGAATCTAAAATTATCCTAACATAGAAAGCTCATTTTAGAAATTTAGGTTCCAGGGTCCTGCCCCATTCTGCTTTAGATTCTGTAAGTCTGTGGCCAGGTACAGGAGTCTCCATTTCTTCCTCCCACACACACCCCCAGTCAGGAACCCAGATGGTTTGGATGCAGACAACTTGGGGACCGCGGACACTGCTGGGGGTTTGGTTGAGTGGCGCAAGGCTGCAGAAACCTCTGCCCACTCTTTTTTTCAATTAAACAGGCTTTCTTGGATCAGCCACTGGTGCCTGCCACTAAATACACAGATTGCGGGAGTGAGTCTGAGCTACCCCAGGCAATTCTGGCTCTCTGCCCATCAAAATTGCATTATTATATGAGCTTCTGTTTAACTGTTAAGTTACAGAGTGATAATTTGCACAGCAATAGATAGCTAATACACTCCTTGCAGGCTACTTGATTCTGACTCACAGCGCCCCTAGAGGATAGAGTGGAACTGCACCATGGAGTTTCCAAGACTGTCCATCCTTACCAAAGCAAATCCCAAACAAAAATCACTGTTGGTTGGTCAATTCCAACTCACAGCGCTCCTAGAGGACATAGTAGAACTGCCCCATACGGTTTCCAAGGCTGTCATCTTGATGGAAGCAGACTGCCTTCCCCCAGAAGTGGCTGGTGGGTTTGACCTTTTGGTTAGCCCCAGAGTCCTTAACCACTGTGCCACCAGAGCTTCTGATAACCAATGATCAGCATCCCCAACCCTCTAAGTCAAAGTCTTTCATTTCCAGAGCTGCGGAGTTTGATTTAGTCTTGAAGGTGGGAGCCCAGCGGTAATAGCAGCACGAGTGCTCATTAAATGGGAGGCACGTCTGCATGGTGTGCCCGCTGCACACTTCATTTACATTACATTTTCTCATGATATAGATACATTGGGGGGTGGATTTTCCAGCCCATTTTACACATGAGAAAATGAGGCTCCAATAGGGGAAGTGACTTGTCCAAGGTCACAAGGAAGGAAAAGGAGCCCAATGAAGATCTGGGTTCCTCTGATGCCACAGGCCCTTCCCTTTACCAAGAGCCCCAACGGCTTTAAACTAACTCCTCCTCTGCTCCTCCTCCTCCCAGTTCCAGCACCTGGCTGAGATGTGGCCTCCCTGTGAACCTCCTGACACCGTTCTCTGCCCTGCTCAGAACACAACACTTACAGACAAGATCATGCCCCACTGCCACCATCTGCTGTGCTGCTCTACTCACCTTGGCTAATGGTTTGTACTCATCTGATGACGCCCCAAGCCTACTCAGCAGCCTTGATTCCACCTCTTCCCTCTGCCATGCAACCCATCAACAATGGGTAGAGTCCACCTCTTTCCGGAATGCATCCCTAGCCAAGCCATCTTTCTCTCTTCACTGTTCCCTTCTCCCTCATCCTCCAGCCCAGGCCACTGTCTCTCTTTTTTTTTTAACCTTAGGGCCTCCTACCCACTCTCCACCTCCATTCTTGTCCCCTACAGCCCACTGAAAACTAAGATCTGCCTGACTCAAGCCATAGTATTTTCAATCACCTCATATGCATGTGAGAGAGCTAGACAATGAATAAGGAAGACCAAAGAAGAGTTGATGCTTTTGAGTTGTGTTGGCAAAGAATACTGAGAGTACCATGGCCTGCCAGAAGAACTAACAAATCTGTCCTTGAAGAAGTGAAGCAAGAATGCTCCTTAGAGACAGCTCAGGGCGCAGAAGAGTATGGAGGGATGGACACTGGGAAGAGGTAACTATGGGAAGGAAGTGGGAGGGGAGCTGTTGCATTGTAAATTTTGGTCAATGACATGAGACAAAGTATATTATGTGAACTGCTGTATGAAAAGTGAATTTACTCTGTAAATCTTCACCCAAATCAAAATAAAATTTAAAAAAAAGAATGCTCCTTAGAAGTGAGAATGGCCAGACTTCGTTTCACCTACTTTGGTCATGTTGTCAGATGGGACCAATCCCTGGAGAAGGATATCATGCTTGGGAAAGTGGACGGTCGACAAAAGAGGGAAAGGCCCTCAAGGAGATGGAATGACACAGTGACTGCAGCAGTGTGCTCAGGTATAGCGGGGATTGTGAGGCTGGCGCAGGAACCAGCAGTGTTTCATTCTGTTGTACATGGGGTCTCTATGAGTTGGAGACAACTTGATGGCACATAACAACAACAAACAACAATAGCCCATCCTCTATAGCTGCCAGAGAGGTTTTTTCAAAAGTATTGCAGCTGTGTTGGCCTCCGACTTCTGGAGACCCCATGCACCATATAAGGAATTGCTGCCCAGTCCCACGAGCGGTGGTGGATAGGGTCATTGTGATCCCTAGGGATTTCTGATTTTTCAGAAGTAGATCACCAGGCCATTCTTCCTAATATGTCTTAGGAAGCACCGCAGAAACCTACTGAGATGACAGCAACACACAGGCCTCCACTGATACACAGGCAGTGGCTGCACATGAGGTTCATTGGCTGGAATAAGCCTGTGTACCCCACGTGGGAGGTGACAATTCTACCACTGCCCCCAGCATGAGCTCTAGTAAGTAGCTGCTTTACACATGCTTGCTGGAAGGATGGATGAGCTAATCTGTCCAGCTCCCCACCAGACCACCCACTCCTCCAGGGCAGGAATCCATCTTCCACTTCTCTGTTGTGCTGGCACGCACCAGAACTCAAAGCCCTCATGGGATCAATAGGCCAGGGAAACAGAAGACAGCTTCTTGAGAACCCAATTTAATAAAATTTATAAGTAGACAAGTACAACAAAACTCACAACGACCTAACAATGTACCAGTCACTGGGAGATGAGGGCGAATCCTTAGGGCAGGGAATCTGCCCTGGAGAGGGTAGTCCAACAGGCCAACTTTCTCCATCTCAGCTTCACCTAACTAATACAACCAAGGCCCGAACCTGAAGACTGAAGTCCATGAAGATCTAACTTTCTCCCAGCCGCCCGCCCGCCTCCCTGCACTGGAAGAGGTGGGTGGAGAGAGGGGAGAAGAGAGGTGAACAAAGGGAGTGGGCTTTGGGGTGAGGTTGGGAGAGGCGATGAACAGAGGACCAAGGGGGTGGTCTTTGGGCACCCCAGGGGTGTCTGACAACTGCCCTCCTCTCATCTGCTTGCTGGCTGGGATGTCTCTTGGGGAAGCAAAGGGCTGGAGGGCACCCCCAGCAGTGGGGCGATGTCTCCTTCGGATGGGGCCTGGAGAGCCTGTTGGGCTGACCACCTGGCCTCAGCACTCCAGAGGGCTGATGTCAGCCCCCATCTCTTCCTCTTCCTCCTCCTCCTCTTCGTCCTCCTTCAGCTGGAAGGACTTCTCCGCCCACTTCTCCTTGACCATGGGCTCCATGTGGTCCTGGAGCTGGTGCCGCTTCATGTGGGCGTTCCGACTCTTGATCTTGTCGAACACCCTACAAGTTACCAGTGGGGTCAGTGTCAGCGTGGAACAGGGAGTCTCTCAGGGACCCCAGAAGGGCAGTGACTGACTTGGGGCTGAGGCTGGGGTCAGTGTGAGCACCGCACAGGAGCAGGGCCGAGTACCTCTCACACTCTGTGCATGGGTAGACACCCTGGCTCTCCATGCTCCCTGGCGGCTCAGGTGTCCTCTTGGGGCCTATGTTGGGGCTGGAGGTGAGGATGGACTCCGTACTGTAACTCTTGGTCTTTAACTCGGGAGTTAGACGGTGGCTGGGTCTCTCCCGAGGGCTGCAAGTGGCCTGTAGAGAGGGTGAAGGCAACATGAAGGTGCTGACCTCCCCTCTCCTGAGGGACAGGGGGATCAGAGGACACAAATGTCCACTGCAGGCAAGCCCTCCTGCAGGAACACATGTCCCAGCCCTCCAACCTGGATCCTCAGCAGATCTGGGCTCCAGACACCACCCCCATAGCCACTACCTTCTCTTCTGTCTTCTCTACCTCCTCCTCTGGCTCCCTCTTGACCCTCTTGTCTAGCCCTGGAGCTCGGCCACAGTCAAACTTGATCCTCCTTTTCCAGATGTAATAATACTCCACACACTGGGCAACCGTCTTTGTCTGGATCTATGAAAAGAAGTACAAAGCTAGCTGGGATGATGCCTCATCAGCAGCCACGGGGGCTCAGCCCCCTACCCCACTGGGCCAGTGCCACTCTTTGAAAACCCTTCCTTGGATGTCTCTCCACTGGTATTTGGTGTCCCCTCCTCCCACGCCTGCTACAAGGGGCCAAGAATCTAATGTCCCCTTGATGGTAAAGTACTGGCAGGAAAAGTAGTCAATGTTGGTCAGAGGGGGACATCTGAGTGTGCAGTTTGATCCCAGGGCATTCTGACCCCACCATGTGTTCTTCCCTCCCCTAAGAAGGGACCCCACCACCAACAACTTCTGTAAAATAACAGTAAAAGGAACATGGATAGGCTAACCACACTGGAAGGAAGAAAATTTCTCAGGATGCCCAGTGGGCTACTGAGCTCACTCCAAATTATACTTTCTTGATGCAAAGTTTTCACCTTTAATAAATTATAACTAAGATGTGTGTATTCACAAACTAGGAGTGGAGATGAGACATTCTCCACCCAACTAAAAAATATCACTTAAAAAAAAAAAAAAAAGTCGGACTTCTACTTCCAGCCAAGATGGGGCAACAGGAACCAGATTTACCCTCCAATTCAAAACAACAAAGAAAAAAAAAGCCATGAAAACAATGGCTGGCAAGATAAGATGGTGGGCATCAGGCAAGAACAGACAGTGACAGACAGGAAACCCAGGCAGTAAGCTCCCTGCTGCCCCTGCTCACTGCCTGGAGAGAGTTTCCAGTCGGGCCCAGGGCAGGGAGTCCATGAGGAGTCCAGCAGACTCTCTGAGCTGAGACAAAGCAGTGAGCCTGAGGAGACCATGCGGCTCAAGTCCACAGGACAAAATACTGGAGAAAAGTAAGATGCACAGAGGGAAAAGCATTGCACACAGGGCCAGGAAGAGTGCCTGCTCCCACCGACCAGTGTAGAAAACCCTGTAATTCACAGGGCATTGGGCAGACTACTCAGAAGGGTCCTGCCTTGCTGTGAGCAGTAATTACTTTATAAGAAAAAGCAGCTCTGATATGATCTAAAGTATCTTAAAAGCAATGCCCTAAAGGATCAAAGTGCTGTAAAGTAACTATGTCCCAGAAAAAAAGCTCAAAAATTAAAAAATAATCCACAGCAAGCTAAAATTCACAATGTCTAGCATCTAGTGAAAAATTCCTAGACATGCAAAGAAGCAAGAAAATATGACACCTAATGAAGAGATAGGCAGCCAATCAAAAGCAACCCAGAACTGACAAAGATGTTAGGATTGGCAGGGAAGGACATTAGTGTTATTAAAACTGTACACCATACGCTCAAAAAGGTAAGTAAAGACATGGAAAACATAAAAAGACCCATCTAGAGATGAAAATGACAGTGTCTGGGATAAAAAAATACACTAGATGGGATTAATAGAAGATTAGACATTACAGAACAAAGACTAGGGAACTTGGAAGACACGGCCATGGAAACTATCCAAAATAAAACAGAGAAAAAAGAACCTATTTAAAAAAAAAAAAATCATCAAGCAGTGGTACGACCTTGAGAAGCATAATGTATGTGTAATTGGAGTCCTGAAAAGAGAAGAAAGTGAAAGAAGAAATATATGAAGAAATAATGATCAAATTTTTCAAAATTTAATGAAAACGATAAATCCACAGATTCAAGAAGCTCAACAATGCTCCCAAGCATAGTAAATATGAAGAAAGCTACACAAAAGCATTGTTGTTGTTGTTGTTATATGCCGTCGAGTCAAACGTGACTCATAGCGACCCCTCCTTGGGTTTCCGAGGCAGTATCACTACGGAAGTAGGATTGCCATCA